>NC_030418.2:32127921-32185421 GCF_001660625.3 Ictalurus punctatus | reverse complement strand
TGTCACCTGGGTTAAAATGAAATATTAAGAGGTCACGTGACATGCACGGTCACATGCAAGGTACCAGGGAAGAGAGAGAGAGTGTGTGTGTGTGTGTGTGCGTGTGTGTGTGTGTGTGTGTGAGAGAGAGAGAGAGAGAGAGAGAGTGTGTGTGTGTGAGAGAGACAGTAATTAACCTTCTCACTTGATTACACGCTCACTCACTGCTAGTATAATTATCCGCTCTTCATAATCCGATGTGTAATTTAATAATTCGTTCTTATTAGCCAATGAAGTGATCGTCTCGTTTAGAAGAACTGATTCCTTCGTTAAAAGCTGATTAGAATTGATGAGAGGGCTCTCACAGCTCTGAGTCTCACACGCACGATGACATCTCCATCCTCCAACTGATGAAATAAATCCTCTTCTTAATTCTATTACCTGACCTCATTAAATAGGCAAAACACACGCCATTAGCCTCACACTGATAGGGATTTGTAACAAAAATCCTTAACGTGTACTTTAAGCAATACTTGGTCAATCTGCTAATTACTGTATAATTTTGTGAACATTCAGAAATCCACTGTATGAGTATGTGGATTACATAAAACGCCAAATGCTTACTTTTATCATGAATCTATATTAGGAATATATTTTGTATATTTCGGGTTTAGCTAGGTGTATGGGGATGCTCTTACCAGCAGGTGTATGTGTGTGTATGTGTGTGCTTAGGTAGAAGTATATGAGACATAGAAGTGATGTTACCATAGCATACCATTATTTTGTAAAATAGAAATAAATAAATAAATAAATAAATAAATAAATAAATAAATAAAGGGTAGATTGATATTTCTACTACTTTGTGTAATAGAAATAAAAGGCATGGGAGGCGGATGTTGGATAAAGAAGGTGCACCAGTGAAATTCAAGTAAAATTGTTATTTTTTCATGTTCATGAAAGAAAACAAAATGAGTGCATAAAGTTGCAGAACAGTTTTAACACTGGCTAAAACCCAAGAGCACAAGGGTTAAGATGAGATTGTAATTGTATGTTTATAATCATATGGTTTAGCTACTGTCAGGAAATCTAGCCACCACTGCTCATTGCCCCAAACCAACAAGCATACATTGCAATGACACGTTGGAAATTAGGCTACTATCCGGTATTTAACTAGATTTAGACACACTAGTAGGCATGCATGTTTTTGGAGCTAATTTCTGATATATACATATATATCACAGAAATATATTGGCCATTGGCCCTGTCAGACCATGAAGAAGAACGTGTTTGTTGGGGGGGGGGACTATATTTACATATTTTTTTCTATTATTATTATTGTTGTTGTTGTTGCTGCTGCTGTTGTTGTTGTTATTATTATTATTATTATTATTATTATTATTATTATTATTATTATCATCATCATCATCATCATCATCATTATTATCATTATGACATTTATTTGATTGATTACTCTTTGTTAAATGTCAAATCCCAGATCCCATGTGTACAAATAATAAATAACATTTCAATTAATTGTATACTCCATATTATTATTCCTCATAATTTTGGTGCAGGCAAAATAATTCAACTGTCTTGAAAAGACTTAAAAATGGTTGGTCAAAAAAAAAAAACATTCCATGAATGTTTATATTTCCTATATTATGCTCAAAAGATGTGATGATTACAAGGAATTTGGATATTAGAATGGACTAATCACAGTACTAACATATACTAACCACAGCTCAAGGGTGTACTAGCTATCATGATTTTTTTTTTTTTTTTTTAAGTACGGGGGGTATAAGGTATTATGTGTATAAAGTATTCCAGGTGCTGTCCACGGTCCTGAAAACAATCCCACGACAGTGATGACACTCCAGTCCCATTTTTTTCTTTCATTCTTTTTTCCTTTTTTCATTTTTTTTTCCTTCTTTTTTTTTTTTTTTTTTTTTTTTGTTAAATCGTGCTAGGCTTCAAAGGCCGCCCGTCAGTCGGTGGTGGAAGACTGAGAAATGCACAGACTGTGGATTAAAATGGAGACCCGTCCCCCCCCTCTTTCCTTTTTTTCCCCCCTTTTTTTCTGGCGGGCTGACATCTGGCAGCGCTCGTGCTCTAGGGACCTCCCCTCAGATCTCTATAGGCTCCATCATTAGAC
Source organism: Ictalurus punctatus (assembly GCF_001660625.3). NCBI lineage: Eukaryota > Metazoa > Chordata > Actinopteri > Siluriformes > Ictaluridae > Ictalurus > Ictalurus punctatus. Next base: position 32,183,290 of record NC_030418.2, on the reverse strand, counting down.
TCTAATAGAATATCAGCATTCACTCTCAGCTAAAGCAGCAAGTTGGCCTTAAGCAAAGTCGTTCTGAGGAAAAAGAAATATACGTATCAAATGCATGTTATAGCTTTTAAATTACCGCGAACAATACCCACGTGAGATACCTTTTCTCGCCCCCCACAAACAACTTCCTGTGTAAAGACGTGGATACAAAAGGCAGGAGGGGGATTAAGCAATAATCCACTCGACATATTTGCGATACTCAGATAAATAAATTTCCACAAGCAATGTTAGCATTTAGCATATATATATATATATATATATATATATATATATATATATATATATATATATATATATATATATATATATATATGATAAAGGAAGCCACTGAGAACTAAAATAAAATGTTAAAATGTTTGTTCTTTAATGAAATACAGGTAAATTATTCAGTTATTAAACGATAACTTAAAATATACATGGATGTAATACTAAAATCAATTTTTAAAAAAAAGATAAATAAAAATAAATAAACTGGACAAGTAAACCTAAAGCAACAGACATCACAGAGAGAAGTTTGACCGCAGCTAAAACAGCAATACAGCAAATACGGATAATATCTCATGTGATCGACTCAATGATTTATTTACATTTTACACGTATATTTTCCATGGAACGGATCTTTTTTTTTTTTTTTCTTTTTTTTTTTTTTTTTTTTTCGTTATTTTTCCCCATAACGAAAACATTTACCAAACACGGTGAATGTAACAAGCCATGATTTCATCATGATACGCGTCCATTTTGTACAAATAAATTACCAAAGAACATACAACATAACGTTAATTCAAATAGGGGAAAGAATAATAAATCATATCTCTCTCAATTGTGCCGTTTGTCAGTGGAAAAAAACGAAAAATACTACTACTAATAATAATAATAATAAATAAAGTGGCTTATTTTAAGCAGCCCAAACCCCCCGCCTCCCCATCTTGTAGAGACCACGCTTTTTTTTTACTCAGAATATGATTTTCTCAAGGAAAAAAAAAGACGAGGAGGGAATCCCAATAAATATGTAATGAAGTAAACATTACCTCACATGATAAATAGTTCATAAGAAACTAGAGCGCAGGCGTATTGCAGCTGAGATTTGGTTCACACAAATCCACATGGTTGGCACACAGTTTAACCTTTTATTCCTTCAGTATCCATTGCCTCAGCTACATTTAATCAGCCTAAAAGTTCAGGTTCAATTTATTATTTTTTTTTTTTCCTTTTTTTTTATTTATTTTTTTTTTTTTTAATTTTTTTATTTTACGCACTAAATATTTAGCGAGAAATACAAAACTATTTATTCTTTGATTAGGACTGTGATGAGTATTGAAATCGAGGAGGTGGATTTAAAAAAAAAATTAATTTTTAAAATTCGTTAAATCAACCATCCACTAGAAATTGTATTGCATTTGATCACCATATAATAATAATAATAATAATAATAATAATAATAATAATAATAATCCGTCATGGTGTGTTTGATATTTTTATGGCATTGACAAATTGCTCCAGAAAAACAAACGCAAATAATCCAAACAATTTCAACCTCTTCAATTTCACATTCATCCTTAAGTCTAATGTTATCACTCATATAATTGATATAAAAAAAGTCTTATTTGTGGATATTTGTCCTCTTTTTGACGCAACGTTCTCATTCATTACTATTTAATATATTTACCGTCCATCCTTAGCTCTTCTACACGGAAATTGCCCGAAAAACAATTTGATTGAGGCTTTGGAGAGTCACACTCATCTGAAATTATGACCATGTTAAATATCAAAAGGGGAAAAACAAGGTCTTACTTGGTCCGGTCCTTTAAAAATGCCTCCACATCCGCTTTTGTCGTGACAGTGATTTTGGTGTTTTCAGTCAGAGTGACAGTCTGCTTCAGTGCACGAGTCATGAATGATTCAGGGGAAAATTAAAAATAAAAATAAAAAGATGTGAGGATAAGAAATGTTATACAAACAGTTCGTGAAGTCTTTTAAAAGAGTGAAACTTTATTCTTTTTTTTTTCTTTTCTTTTCTTTTTTCTTTTTTTTTTTTCTTTTTACACGCACGCGGAGTATTTCATGCGTTTTTGTTTCTGCCTCTGGTTGCAGAACCAGACGCGCACTACGTTCTTTTTGAGGTCCAGCTTTTCAGCAATGGCGGCGATTTTTTCGGACGAGGGCCGAGGCTGGATGGCGAAGTAGGCCTCGAGAGAGCGCTTCTCGGGCGCCGCGATGGACGTGCGCTTCCGCTTCTTCTCGGCGCCGTTGAAGAGCTCGGGCTTGCTGAGCTTCTCGCGGTGCGACTTCTCGGCCTCGTCGAGCCACGCCTGGAGAATGGGCTTGAGCGCGATCATGTTGTTGTGCGACAGTGTGAGCGACTCGAAGCGGCAGATTGTGCTCTGGCTGAGCGAGCCCACGCCTGGGATCTTGAGGTTGGCGAGCGCCGCGCCCACGTCCGCCTGCGTTACGCCGAGCTTGATGCGCCGCTGCTTGAAGCGCTCGGCGAACGCTTCCAGGTCACGCGGATCGGCGTCCACGTCGCTCGGGCAGCCCAGGTGGTGAGCAGACGGGAGTGCGTGGGCGTGCGCGTGGGCGTGGGCGTGCGCGTGGGCGTGAGCGTGCGCCGCCGCCGCCGCCGCCATGTTGATGGCTGCCTGGTGCATGGGGTGGTTCACGCCGGCCATGTGGGCCGCTGGTGTGGACACCACCGAGCCGTCCATGGCTGCACCAGCGAGCGCCAGGCCAGGGCTGAGGTGTTCGAGGAGCTCCCCTTCCAGCGCTTGGTGAGACTGAGGGTGGTGGTGGTGATGGTGATGATGGTGGTGGTGGTGGCCTCCGTTGCCTCCTCCGCCCAGCGCAGACGGGTGAGAGATTGGCACGGACGAAGAGGACGTCGAGGACGAGGACGTCGAGGAGGTGCACGGCAACGCGTTCATGGCGTGGTATGTCGCGTCCGGCTTAAAGGGGCTGTGGTGAGGTGGAGGGTGAGACTGGTGAGGATGCGGAGGGTGGTGAGGGTGGTGGTGGTGCTGCTGGTGTTGGTGGTGACTTTTGGTCTGTGAGACGATGTCCACCGCCGCCAGAGCTTCGGCGCGGGCCAGTAGACTCTCATCCAAGCCGCCGAATATGTTGCTCTGCAATTGCAAAGAGAAAAAAAATGGAGGGCGTACATATAACTGTCAGCAAGGATGGAGGGAGGGGGGCGGATTCGCACACCACTCTGAGATTTTAACAACATTTCCAGCATGTTAAAAAAGAAAATCCTACAAGACACATGCAGCATCCCAAGTCATAAAAATTAATACACACAAAAAAAGGCAAACAGGACTGAATGTATGCATAAAGTTAAGACGGGAGGAGGGTGAGAAATGAAGGTGCTGGACTGATTTGCTCCGGAGAAGACATGAAAAAAACATGAATAATAAAATAGAGGGAAAGAATGTGCTGCCAAATTGTGGTTTTTAAGCTGTGGTTATCAAGTGAAGTTACATACCGGTGGGGTCGGGAGACCCGCTCGGCGCATTGCCTCCGAGCTCACGCTGCTGCTGATGCTGGTGCTGATGATGCTGCTGTGCCGAGAGGACGAGCAGGACGACGGGTGCGAGTCCGAAGTCAAAGTGGAGGACGAGGTCGATGAGGCTGAAGAAGACGAAGAAGTCGCAGTAGAAGAAGAATGCAAGGATGAGTACTTGGGCTCTGGTAAAGAGGTGTGAGGCATTACGAACGCCTGCTTGCTACTGCTGTTCACAGACATCATCATCATCATCATCACAACTCGTCCGAGCAAAAAAAAAAAAAAAAAATCAAAGTTCCCACCCTTACAAAAAGAAGTTAAGACTCCTCCTTCTTCGATTTATAGAGTTCGGAAGTCTCAAGTCGCGTCGAAAAGGAGCAGAGGAAGAAGAGGAGGATAAGAATGATGATGTGCAAAGTCTCTAGATGGCACATCTATGATGGCCTCACTGATCCGAGGAAAAAAAACATCCACTCGGTCGCAAAAGGACGAGAATTAAAACACTGTACCCGATAGAAGCGAGTCGGAAATGACGAAAAGATCAAATTGGATCGGATTTGCGTCTTTTAGTGAGCAATGCGTTGCGCAGAAATGGGGGTAAAAATTTCCTCCCTGGCTATAAAAAACATGATTTTTACGTGTACATATAAGCTTGTTTTTTTTTTTTTTTGTTTTTTTTTTTTTTTTTTTTGCGAGTGTGGAATTTGTCTCTGGTAAGTTTCTCCTTATCTCTCGTAAACAATTTCTTTAAAGAGAAGCGAAGATTAAAAAAAAAAAAAAAAAAAAAAAAAAAAGTTTATTCTTTGTCCTCTTGTTGGTGTAAAATCTCCAAATCCCGCTGTGCAGAAATAACGTGACTCTCTTATCCGGCTGCACGCGACGCTTTCGGTGTTGGATTTGATGATGAGACACTCGGAGCTCCGGTAATGCTGCAGGGACCCGAGCTGCCTCTGCACTAAGGAGAAGGAGGGCAGGATCTCTCTCTCTCTCTCTCTCTCTCTCTCTCTCTCTCCATCCCTCCCTCCCTCTATACTCCCCCCAACTCTCTCTCTCTCTCTCTCTCTCTCTCTCTCTCTCTCTCTCTCTCTCTCTCTCTCTCTCTACCTGCTTGAATATCCTGTCATGCGTTATCGGGGACTCTGCGCATGGGCAGCACCTTTGTTGTTGTTCTTTCCAGTTATGTGATGCAACCAAAAATAATGCAGAAATGTATTTATAATGGATAGCTTTATTACATTAGTAATTTAAAAAAAAAAATCTACTCTGGAAAATTATCAACAATGCGAATTTTGTGGACAAGAAGAAAAAAAAAAAAAAAAAAAAAAAAAAAAAAGGCCAGTCAACAAACTAAATCAGTGCATTCTCTTTCTCTTTCTCTTTATGTCTCTATAGCTCTCTCCCTCTCTCTCTCTCTATCTCTCTCACTCTCTATTAAATGTAATTTTCCCCCATTACGGGAATATTAAATACGTAGCCGATGTCACGAGACTATAGTCTACCGCTAAGCGTTTATTATTATTATTATTATTATTATTATTATTATTATTATTATTATTATTATTATTAATCTCCGGGAAAAAAAGTGGATTATTTTAAAATACTCTTCAGGATTTAATTGCCAACCCAGCACAATTGTCGCAGCGGGCTATTATCATATCTCCGTGCTAATTAGACTACTTCATCAATGATATAATTAAAAACCTTTAATCATGTTTTAATTAGCCGGGCTTGTCTGATTTGTTTAATCTCGCCGGGTCTATTGGATAGGCTAATTAATATCAGGCGACGATTGAAGATGATATACATGTTAAAAAAAAAAAAAAAAAAAAAAAAAAAAATTGTTATTAAGAGAAGGCGTAATAAAATAAAAAATAATGACCAAATTCTTCAATCTTTAGTTTGGTTTGGTAGTCATCGTTAAATAAATGAATGAATGAATGAATGAATGAATAAATAAATAAATAAATAAATAAATAAATAGATAAATAAGAGAGAGAGAGAGAGAGAGAGAGAGAGAGAGAGAAACTTTTTCAAGGTTTGCATGATGTTTCCTGTTCGCATTCTGTCTTCATGTCATAAATGAACAGTATAAAAGGTCAAATCATTGAGGATACAGAGAGTGAGTGAAAGAGAGAGAGAGAGACTTAAGGTGTCATTTTTTGTTTGGTTGTTTATAGAAATTGATTTGATTTATTTTTTTTAATAGCCTACATGCAGTATATAAATGTACACAAAGGAAAATATTTTCTGTTAGACTAATTCCCAATGAATGCACTCTGAGTGCATATGAAATGAACTGCAGCCACGGACGCCGATTTATTTATTTGGAGCAAAACCCTCCTGCGTCTAAAAAAATATATTTTTTTTTCTAAGCGGAAGCTTACTGAAATGACGCAGATGATATGTGTTAATATGTCAGTGCAGCAAATTGATCTGAAATTTGCGTTTTGAGAAAATTTGCCCACTGTCCCAGGAGACAGCGGCAGAGCTGATGTGTGAAAGTGTAAAGCATTCGTTTTAATAGTTTACCATTAAGAAGAAATAAAAATCAAACCCAATCAGGAGGGCTATAGGTCCTGGTTTAAAAACAACAACAAACAAACAAACAAACAAACAAAAACCCATAATGCGTCAAAAAAACCTCACAACTTTAAATGAATACCCTATTTAGTATGAAAGTATGCGGATTTGATTTGATTTGATTTATTAATTAATTAATTAATTTATTTATTTACTAATACTAAGAATACAATTCACCAAAAGCAGAATTATGCCAAAGCCTCATTTAATATTAATACTATGCTACAAAAAAATATAAAATAAATAAAAATAAAATAAATAAATACTACTAATAATTAAAGCCTATATAATTTCATTCAGCCTGTATGACGTTATTGTGTGTGTGTGTGTGGGGGGGGGCGTGTCCGGTTGCCTAGGCGACCACAGGCACGATATCCACACGCATACGTCATAGTCTAGTTGAGTAACTTTTACTGCGGAGTGAATTTTCTCTATTGATTGTATTGCTGTTATTTGAAAATGGGATTTAATAGATAGATAGATAGATAGATAGATAGATAGATAGATAGATAGATATGGAATTTCTATGCTCTGGAAGTGACATATCAGTTTTTTAGGGCCTCAGCTCGGACAGCCACCACTGTTCTGGAGACCTCAAGTGCTCCAATCAATGTCCACCTTCCAGATAGTGAAAGACTTGATCTATGATGAAACTTTAACGAAATCATTTATATTTCACCACCCTTCCAAATCGGCGTATGAAATTTTCATCGACGACGCACCGTGCAAAAGTGTATTCGAAGTCGAATTAATCAATAGGGCTTCAGCTCCAGAGCGATAGACTCTGAGCAGTGGCATGAACTTACTCTGTACAGCCTTAATATACTGTACATTTACACAAACTGTAGACCGGGTGTTTGAGTATATAGTGGATGCAGTAAAATTAAGCATAGTACACAACGTTTCCAGAGAAAGGAGATGTTTGGGATAAAAGTCCTCCATCAGCTGTGAGACTGTAGGAGACAAAACTGTTATTTGGATTGGATGAAATTCAAAACAGAAATCAGCACAGATATGTTGCATATACGCATACCTACGTTCCCTCCTTTTTTTTTTGCTCCCATCTCTGTTCTTCTTTTCCCTCCTCTTCATTTTTCCCCCTTATATCTGTCTTTCTATGACGGTTTCATTATATATCATCAGACAGGTGAGCTTGGAAGTATTTCCCTCTCTTTTCCAAAAAAAAAACCCAAAAAAACCCACCAATCCAAAAACATGTAGTTTCAAACTAATAAGTGCACTTTTGTTTCCTCACTAAGAAAAGAAAAACACACACACACAAACACACACACACACACACACACACACACACACACACACACACACACACACACACACACACACACAGAGGGATTCTAAGTATAAATAGGGCTCGGCAGAGCTTTTTGTTTTTACTACACATAAATAACAACGCAAAAGGAAAATGGCAAAATGGCAAGCTGAAACAGGGACGAGAGACGTGAGCGGAGAGGAAAAATAACAGCTCCGGTTGATGTACAGTAGCTCAGGTGACTTGTTTGCTTTCTTTGACGCACATCAGAATCAAGGTAGAGCGCCGCGCCACTTGTGTGCTTTACACAAAAGACATTTTCAAGAGCGTCCCTCAGGAGCAGGGCTACGGTAACAATCCCAATTATACCCGGACCACCAGAGACAGCTGGTTTAATACACACCGCTCCTTTGTAAGGTAACACAGACATGTTTTGAGAAAATGGAGACAAAGGATGCAACAGAGAGAAGGGAAGAAACTGAGAGACTCGGTGAATGTGCATGTGTGTGTGTGAGAGAGAGAGAGAGAGAGAGCAACAGTGAGAGTGTATATATGAGAAAGACAGTGTAGGTGTGTATGTACTGTATTTATGCATGCGAGAGTGAGATACACAGAGCGGGAGAGGCTGTCAGACTGTGTATGACTTGTCTGAGACTGTGTGTCATACAGAGAAAAAGATTGTGTGTGTCAGCATGAGAGAAAAAGAGGGTCAGGGAGGGAGGCAGACAGTGTGTGACTGTGTGTGTGAGTGTGGATGAGAGAGCAAGAGAGAGAGCGAGAGAGAGAGCGAGAGAGAGAGAGAGAGAGAGAGAGAAGGAGGGAGGGAGGGATAGAGGACAAGATTGACACTCTCTCCAGATTGCTTTCAGTGGTTTTATTTGCAGCATTCTCTCTTTATCTCCTCACACCTCTTTACACAAGTGTGTGTGAGGTCAGCGCTCAGAAAGAGACGAGCCAGTGACACAGCAGAGGACTGGCTGAGCTCCCCTCGCTCTCTTTCAATGCTCTCTCTTCTCATTCCTACAACACTTCCAGATCAGTACACAGATCATGCCCCAGTTATAACGCTGAATTAAGCTGGATAGCTTTGGATAAATGGATTGGCAACAAAAAAGTGAAAACAGAAATCAGTGTTAAATAAGATTACAACAGCATGGATACTATAATCAAGGCTTATAGAACAAATAAGAAGTTCTAGACAGGTAAAACGCCAAGTTTAAAAAAAAAAATATATATATATATATATATATATATATATATATATATATATATATATATATATATATATATATATTATTTTTTACATTTGTTCTTAAACGTGAATTATTTTTGCCGAGTGTGTTCCTCTGTCTCGACTGTAATTGTTTTATAAAAGTAACACTGAGTTTCTATCATGATACATAATTGATTTTTTTTTAGCCCTCACTTATTATTCTTATTATTCAGGAATCATTTCCAGGGATCATTCAAGAAAAATATGACTCATGCCAAATCTAGATGACGTTCAGAATCTACACTTAAAATCGGCCCATAAACCTTTCAGGATACAAACACTTGTCACGGTGGTGTTGTCATGGAAGTTGTTTTTAAACCTACATAATGTGCCATAATGTGATGTTTTGAGTCTACTTGAGTGTACTGTTGTTTGTACTTTAAAGAATGTACTTCACGCTTCATAACCTCTAGCTTGGACTACAGTAACATGTTACAATATGCGTTGTCCTGCTGCCTCATGAAGTAAAGTCTGGTGTATCTTGCTGATCTTCTGAAGCAGTATAGCCCCCAAAAGCATTTCTCCTAAACAGGGAAATAATGTTTAGAAGTGATCTATAACTCATAAGGTGGTTTAAATGCTATAAATGAGTGTGGATTACCTGGGCTATTTCTAGTTCTGTGGGTTGTTTTTAGTTTATTTCACAGCATTTTCGTGTTGTACTAATTTTCACGCATTTATTAACTATTATTAATGATTGCTGATTGTTATATTAATGGGCATAATTGATACATTTTTTAACCTCATAATTTATGTATGTAAATTTAGTATGCAAACCTTAGAGGATCCACAATGAAATAAGATCTGAATAAATCAATCAATTAACAAACAAACAAACAATAACAATAACAACAACAACAACAATAATAACAATAACAAAAATATACATTATTATTATTATTATTATTATTATTTTAATTATTATTATTATTATTATTATTATTATTATTATTATTATTATTATTATTATTATTATATGTCTGCACAAAGTCCGTTTCTTGAATAGATTATTTAGGAAGTGTAATCTGGTAAATCCAGAACCCTTAAAATGTCTTTTTTTTTCTTCAGTTTTCTTTCTGGGGGAACCATTAAAGGTTCTGTATAGAACCTTAAATCAGAGTGTTACATAACTCTTTGCTGTTGGACAACTGTTTTATTTGGCTTAATTGGTTTCATTGATCTTCTTTTTAAAATAATTTTAAAAGTACAGAAATAAAGAAACACATGCCTTACTGAGTGCTTTGCTCACTGCCAAACTGAGCCACACAATAATTTCTTACATGCAGTCAGTATGGAAAAGATCACTGTGGTTTGTGCTGTTATAAAAAAATGATCAATGATGGTGTGGTGTGATACAGTGTAACACTAAGCAAAGTTTGTCTTAGCACACTGAAGTTGATTATTTTCCAATAACAGTATGTCCTGGACTGTTTTATTCTTTTTATCAATTAATAGTCAGGTTCAATGTTGTGGAATGTCTGTAAGCCTAAATTCATGTAATACTTAATCCACACAAAAAGTAAGTGATGGTGAGTACATAGGTTTTTATAATCAAGTCATGTGATCCAGCTACGTTCAGATCTAGATAGTTCATTGCAAGCAACACTGGTGACCCATTCTTATTTTTCGATCCTATTATTGCCAGAAAAACATTGAAAATACACACGTTGATGTAATATGGTGAACCTTGCACAGGGTCTGATAATCGGGGGGGTTGTGGGTGCACCAGGAGGTCAGCCAAGCAAATAACGTGCTACCAATTTTCCCATGATACCGCAGTGCCCGTGGCCCCCTGAAAGCGAGGGCTTGAGACTTCAGCCACACCAGGACTCCCCAGGCCAGAGCACAAGAAGGTCAATCCTCATAATGATGTCACATACCTCTAGGTCCTCCAAATCAATATAGCTTAGACGGCCCACAATGCACCTGCCACTGTCTCAAATAAGGCACCGGTAAAGCAAAGCCACTGAAGTGGCCCCTGTGCTGACAATATGAAATATATCAACTTCGCTTTTGGCGTTTGGTTTAATTGTAAATTCAGGAAATTCACACCTGCCAATATTGTGGTCACCACCCCACGTCTGATAAAGCAGCAGGCGAACAGAGAAATGTGTACAAACACAGATTGGGTGGGTATTTGTGTAGAGTTGTGTAATTTAAAACGAATAGGAAGATTCTAAATAAATTGAATATTGTGTTATCTTAACACATATGATATCGCTGCCCAATGCTGTCACAGGAAAATAATCAGTGACACAAAGCAGAGTTACAATTATTACCTCAAAGCTGATTATTTTCCTGTACCAGTACATACTGAAATGCAACCTGTTTTATTAATTAAAGAACTGTATGTCATTCTTATTTTTTATCCATTTATAGTTACATATAATTAATGTTGTTCAATGTTATCACTTTTGTTATAGCTGCTGTAAACATTCACTCTGCATAACATCCACTAGAGTGGACATTAATTCTTCCTTTGAACGCATGCAGTCCACTGGTGTGGACATTTCAATAACTTTTTTTTTTTTTTTTTTTAAATGTATGGGAATGTATAATGAAGGTAAATTATTTATTTATTTATTTATTATTATTATTATTTTTTTTATGCATAAACAAGAGTAAAAACACCCAGAGAAAACATCCTTGATCAGGATTTCACAATTCATTTGATTAATTTTGTGAAATGTATGTGAACGCTGTGCACTGAAAAGCAATGATGAAGCAATGAAAAGAAATTAAAGAAAATAAAAATAAACAAAGCACAGAGCTCTGTCAAAAGTCACTTGTCTCCCAAATCTTACATCACACACAAACACACACACATACACACCCACCCACCCACACACACACACACACTGGGTTTTACCACAACAGCACTAATAAGTGTACTAGTGGTACTGCTAGGTTAGTGCTAGTACTGTATATGCTAGAATACACTATACTATACTATACTATACTTTATATATCGTGTGCTGTAGTAACGTATCGCATAGTATAGTGTAGTATAATATAGTATAGTATACTATGCTATGCTATACTATACCACACTACACTATACTACATGTAATATATTATATTATACTACTACATTTATATATAATGTGGTATAGTATCATATAGCATAGTGTAGTATAGTATTGTATAGTATATGTAGTATATTGTAGTGTGATATAGTATTGTATAGCATAGTATAATGTAGTGTAGAATAGTGTGGTGTAGTGTAGTATAGTATAGCACTGTGTAGTATAGTGTGGTATAGTATAGTATAGTATAGTATAGAATAGTATAGTATAGTATAGTAAAGTGTGGTGTAGTATAGTTATGCACAGTGTAGTACAGTGTGGTGTAGTATAGTATAGTATAGCACAGTGCAGTGTAGTATTGTATAGCACAGTGTAGTATAGTGTGGTGTAGTATAGTAAAATATAGCACAGTGTAGTATACTGTAGTGTGGTATAGTATAGCACAGTGTAGTATAGTGTGGTGTAGTATAGTATAGTATAGCACAGTGCAGAGTAGTATAGTGTATCACAGTGTAGTGTAGTGTGGTGTGGTACAGTATAATATAGCAAAGTGTAGTATAGTATAGTGTGGTGTGGTATAGTATGGTATAGCACAGTGTCGTGTAATATAGTATGGCAAAGTGTAGTGTAGTATAGTACAATACAGTACATGCCGTATAGTGTAGTGTGGTATAGTATTATATAGCACAGTGTATTGTGGTATACTATAGTATTAGTATAGAGTAGTGTGGTATAGTATAGTACAGTGTAGTGTAGTATAGTATAGCACAGTATAGTGTAGTATAGTATAGTAAATGTAGTATAATGTAGTGTGGTATAGTATAGTATAGTTTAGCACAGTGTAGTGTGGTGTAGTATAGTATATGTAGTATAATGTAGTGTGGTATAGTATAGTATAGTATAGCACAGTGCAGTGGTGTTTTATAGTATATGTAGTATAGTGTAGTGTGGTATAGTATAGTATAGCACAGTGTAGTGTGGTGTAGTATAGTATAGTATAGTATAGCACAATGTAGTGTGGTGTAGTATAGTATATGTAGTATAGTGTAGTGTAGTATAGTACAATACATGTTATATAGTGTAGTGTGGTATGGTATAGTATAGCACAGTGTAGTGTGGTGTAGTATAGTACAATACATGTTGTATAGTGTAGTGTGGTATAGTATAGTAAATGTAGTATAGTGTAGTGTGGTATAGTATAGTATAGCACAGTGTACTGTAGTGTAGTGTGGTAAAGTATAGTATAGCACAGTGTAGTGTGGTATAGTATAGTACACATAGTATAGTGTAGTGTAGTATAGCATAGTATATGTGGTGAACTGTAGTGTGGTATAGTATAGTATAATACATGTAGTACAGTATAGTATACTATGCTATGCTATACTATAACACACTACACTATAACACATGTACTATACTGTACTATACCACGCTACATTTCACTACATATACTACGGTACACTACACTATACTAAACCATATCCAGGATACAATTTAATTTTTCATGGTACCACAACAGCACTAATAAAGATGGCAGTGAAATGCAAACAAATGATCTAGCAGATGATTTGTATTTTTATGTTTAGTTTTTATTTTCGGTTCTTATTTTTTCTATTACTTTCTAACAAATCGTTTGTATTTTTATGGGGTTTTCTTTTCAGTACTTATTTTTGCTGTAATTTTTCCTGTACTAACGGGGGCGGGGAAGTCTACATTTCTAAAATCAAATAGAAACAACACAGAACAATTAGAAGCCAAATAACCAAAAATAACAAAGTGTTCTGTTATTTGAGCATAGTTATTGATGCACATGATTTTCTGTATGTATTTGTGAACATATTGGTGTGAATTGGTTTGTTTTAGGTCTCTGTCTGGGACTGCAGCTGCTGAGTGAACATCTCAACCACCTTTCTCATTAGTCTGACTGTCCCAGGTGTTAATACAGGCCTATGGCTTGTCATGAGTTGTCTAATGGATGATGCTAATTGACCTCCTTTCTGCCTTTCTTCTATGCGAATGAAAAGCTTTTCCCGCCGTCCTCTCATGGAGCATGTCACCATCTGATCCGACAAATGAAAAAGCTCTCGCCTGTCACTCTGTCAGCACTCATCAACCTTAATGATCATTTCTCGCTTCATCCAATCACATGCCAAAACAAACCATTTAAACTTGCTCACATTTGTGTGCATGTGTGTAGCATGAATAGCTGAGCTGATGGTATCTGTACACTTTTTTCTCCCCTTTTTTTTTCCCCAGGTGTTCAGGAGGTTGTGATGCAAAATGCATACACAGAAATGATCACATCAGACCTTCTTCTTCTATTAGTTGCTTATGTTACTGACAATCTGCATTTACTTTATAAGATCAAGCCTATTCAAATCCCAAGGAGATTCTGTGATGGAGTTTTCCCTAAAGCCTGGCAGCATGAATTTCAGCATGCTAAAACGGTAGAATGAGTATCATTTTGAAACAGTCGCTTAATCTGAATCCTACAGTGATTTCCAGAAACTTGGCATGTGAATCTGTGACAAAGGTGATGTTCACAAATCACTGTTATTTGTTTTCTTCAAGAGCAACGTATCATTATCTTCCAAGCAATAGTAAACTTTTTTAATCCATGATAAATCGGAATAAATTTGAAAGAAAGAATTGTTTGGGGAAAAATTTGACCATTGGGTAAATTACACTTACCCAATAGTCTATGAGACCAATCTATGAAGCTAGCATGTAAGTCTATTTTAGCCATCATTACCACAAATACATGACCAATCTTATTTATATATTTGTTTCAGACAACAGTGATAAGCTAGAGAATCAGTTATCACTAAACTATTTTGTTAAATAGTCTTGGCTGAGTTTCCAAAAAGGCATAGCAGCACAAAAGATAGATGTTAAATGGTAAAGTGTGCATCACACTGAACTCGCTCTCTCTCTCTCTCTCTCTCTCTCTCTCTCTCTCTCTCTCTCTCTCTCTCTCTCTCTCCCAGTTAAGATGAACTCTGGGAAGCTCAGCCCTGAGTGGTCTATATCTATGGTTTATTCTGTGAAAATATTTTATACCACGCTCATGTTCTAGCTATAACATAAATGATGAAAAGAAGTAACATGTTTGGTGGACCACACATAGCTTTAAATGTATCTTTAAATGGATAAGAAGTAAAATGTATTGTTCTTTAATAAATAAAATAAAGTAATCATTGGCAAATTGAGTGGTATAAGATGAGTAAAGCATTTTGTGGTGTTATTGGAAAATAATCCATCTCCATGGTGGTAACAGTCAGTGTGTTTACATGGACAGCAATAATCCACCATTAACCCGATTAAGACGATACTCTGATTAAGAAACTACCATGTAAACAGCAGTTTTTAATTACCTTAATCCGATTAAGATCATACTCGATGTAAACAGAAATGGAATTAAGACGTGTGGAGTATTCCTGTTTTATTCGTATTATCGACGTGTATTACAGACATGTACACACCTTAATCACACTATTAACGTCGTGTGAGAGTTTTCACCACATTTCGCGACAGGACACGTACACACACGGCAGCGCTCAACCGTTTGACGGCAAACAAGAGAGCACGGCTGTGTCCCAAACCGCGTACTTGCCTACTATAATACTTGTATCTTGGCTACTATACAGTAAGTAAGTATGCGGTTTGAGACGCAGCCCATCTATTTGCCCATCAAGCAGTCGTCTATTTGCACGTATATCATGACAAATAATTAATCGCACTGAAAGTAAAAATAAAAACACCCAAAACTGTATACGGTACCATGACGAAGACCAACTGTATGTTACGTGAAATTCTGGAGGGGCGTCGGACGGCGTGGCGCGGTGACGTAATGACGCGTGCCGTTAATCTAATTACGTTTTATAGCACTTAAAACGGGTACATGAGAGGAGTATTCTAAAAGCGACTCATGTAAACACCTTAATCACATTATTATCTTACTCAGAGTAAGGCCAATAATTAGATTACTGCTGTCCATGTAAACGTCGTCAATAACTCTGATTCATGTTGGGCTACATCACACGACCTGGTCATTGAGCACTTTTCTATAACAGAACGTCCCAAGTGTTCCTTCCCCGCTTACTTATCATCCACCAACTTTCAGCTGTGTGACACTTTTTGGACTTTTGGACTCCTGTTGTGAAGCAAAACAGCTGAAATGACTGAGGAAAATAAAAAAAAAAGATCATTTTGATGATCTAAGATGGCTACCGACTGGTTTCTTTTGAAACATATCTAATGTGTGATGTGAAATGACGCGCAAGTTTGTTCATCGCACCAGCATGGCCAAGATGAATTGATGTTCATTAAACCCAATCCCACACATTCAGATCAAACCTGGCACTTTACCTGCTAACTTTGTGCACATAATTTATTCATGTACTTGCTGTACCTACACACTACTGACAAAAAAGAAAAACACCACACTCTGATCAAAGCAAAGTGTTCAGTAGGTTTGTTGGGGCCATGAAGCCTGAGTCTGTAAATCTAATGATCTTCAAACACTTCACTGTTGCAGCGGGAGCTTAGCACAGCATCCAGGTAAGTCCCCTCGTTTCGTCCCCTGGAGGAGGCTTAATTGTGCTTGGCTGCTGGGTGACAGGTATCAGGCCTCTCCTAAACACACACACACACACACACACACACACACACACACACACACACACACACACACACACACACACACACACACACACACACACAGAGGTACAAGAGCACTTCAGCCGCCATTATAAGCTCATTATTAGCATAATAATGCAGAAGTGCACTGCTGTGCTTGATGCTAACAATGCTATCACTCAAGTGAAAGAGGAAAGAACTAATAGTGTGGTAAGGGGGTGGCAGGAATAAGGGGTCAGATATGATGCATATGATGCCACATGGGAGAATTCCAGAGGAAGGAAAACATGACTCGTTGTCATTTCATTTAAGTTGTCGTTTTTATCCAGTATTAGTTAGCGTCATGATATAGATGTGTGTGTGTGTGTATGAATTATTATTTAATAACACTGAAATGTGAAGTGCGATTGCGTGTTCTGAACTGAAATATTAAAATTAAAATTCCTATTTTATTTTTAAACATATTTGATTTCCTTGTACACTGATCAGACATAACATTAAAACCACCGACGGGTGACGTGAATAACATCGATTATCTTGTTACAAAGGCAGCAAATGAACAGTCAATTCTCAAAGTTGATGTGGTGAAAGCAGGAAAAATGGGCAAGTGTGAGGATGTGAGCGACTTTAACAAGTGTCAAATTGTGATGGCTGGGCGACTGGGTCCCAAAATGGGATCACCAAAACGGCAGGACTTGCGGGGTGTTCCCGGTATGCAGTGGTTAGTACCTACCGAAAGTGCTCCAAGGAAGGATAACTGGTGAACTGGTGACAGACAGACCAAGTACACTCCTTCTTGGCAACATTATTCCTTAATGGCAGTGGTTTCTTTCAGCAGGATAATGCGCCCTGACACATTGCCAAATTGTTCAGGAATGGTTTGAGGAGCATGACAGAGAGTTCAAGGTGTTGACTCAGCCTCCAAATTCCCCAGATCTCAATCCGATCGATCATCTGTGAGATGTGTTGGACAAACAAGTCCGATCCATAGAGGCTCCACCACACAACTTACAGGACTTAAAGAATCTGCTCCTAACATCTTGGTGCCAGATACTACAGCACACCTTCAGAGGTCTTATGGAGTCCATGCCCATGGAGTGGTTTTCAGAGACCTACACAATATTAGGCAGGTGGTTTTAATGTTGTATCTGATTGGTGTACACACGGCATGTTTATGAAGTCAATTCAGTGCAAAAAAAAATAAAATAAAATAAAAGACATATTAGCATTAATAGGTCTTGAATACAGTCTAATTTATTCATTTCAACCGTCAATTCAATCTTCTTGTTCTATCGGCAGATTGTTTTAAGCATTTATATCTTGAAAGAAGAAAAATCATCTGCCAATATAATAAGATATAAATGTAACACTAGACTGATATTGATGTTTGATAATCATATGTTCAGTTTATTGTAATCGTATAACAGGAAATACTAGATAATTGTTTAAAACTATATTCAAGATGTTTCCACAGAATCAATGCTGAAAGAACTTTCCAAAATTTCCAACGTGGAATTCCCTGTTCAACATTCCTACTGAAAAGGCAGTAATTACATCTACTTACATGATGTCCATGCAGAGGTTCAGTACTCAGTAAATGTGAACTCGTTGAATTATTGAGCATTGTTGATTTCTTAGTAGCCATCATATTTGACTTGGAATTGATTTAGACATAAATAACTGAATAATAATAATAATAATAATAATAATAATAATAATAATAATAATAATAATAATAATAAACTTTATTTTAAAGAGCAGCTTCTCAAAGCACTGTACACAAAATAAGCAATACATAGAAAAATTACAAAAATTATAATGATAATGAGTCTTTATTGATCAGATATACATATGCGCAGTGAAATTCTTTTCTTCGCATACCCCAGCATGTCAGGAAGTTGGGGTCAGAACGCAGGGTCAGCCATGATACAGCGCCCCCTGGAGCAGAGAGAGTTAAGGGCCTTGCTCAAACATCAGAAAGCAAATGCTAGTTTAAAAACCTCTTAGGTCTGAGCTTCCCTAAGTTCAAGAGGAAGAGAGTTCCAAAGGGTAGGAGCATAGACAGAAAAAACCCTGTCACCCATAGATTTTAAGTGGGTTTGTCAAACAGTCAACAAATTAGACTTTGAGGATCTCAGTCTGAGATTAACAATGCAGATAAATAATAAGGAGCCAAGCCATATAATGCTGTGTATGTCAGAGTCATCATTTTAAAATCGTCACGGAAACTGACCGGGAGCCAGTGCAAGGACTCCAAAACAGGAGTCATAAAATATATGAATAAGCAAATCATGTTACTTCTCACTTGTTTGCTCATAAGCTACTCATCACAGACTATTATCACTGTATGCAAATAATCTCACTGTTTAGGTGCTTTTTTTTTTTTTTTCTTTTTCTTTTTTAAATCCACATATTAATGTTTTACAGTTAACACTAGTGCTGTCTATGAGTCTTCGATCTATAACTGAAACGGATTCAAACTCTCCAAGAACTCCTGTCTTTAATTAAGGATTGGTTCGGTTTGTGGCAATAATAGTGATTAAACTGAGGTAAAAAAAAAAAAAATAGAAGAAACTCCAGGTGTTCAAAACCTTTTTTTAGCAGTGCATGTTGTGCATCTTCTGTATAAATGTGTGCCAATTTTAGCTTTCTAAAATACATTTACAAATTTAAAGTCTCGAAAGAAAGAAACACACTGAGCAAGTGATTCAGCCAAAGTCTGCAGAAGAATTATGGAAAGTTCTACAAGATGCTTGAAGAAAATAAAAATGAATAAATAAATAAATAAATAAATAAATAAAAACACTCACAGCTGATTTCCTTGTAAAACTGCCCTACAGTGTACTTGAAACTAAATATTGATTTGAGTTTGTTATTCACTGTTTACTGTTCTGTAAAGAATTTCTTTTTAGAATCTTTTTTTCATTATTTTCCAGGCATCTTTGTTTATTTTCCAGACATTTACCCACTCTAGTCTGCTGTATATTTAATGCATGCTGCATCATATACAATAGATCTATTCTGATCACATAAAATAAGAGCTGTTTATTTACAGTACAACAGCAAT
Source organism: Ictalurus punctatus (assembly GCF_001660625.3). NCBI lineage: Eukaryota > Metazoa > Chordata > Actinopteri > Siluriformes > Ictaluridae > Ictalurus > Ictalurus punctatus. Next base: position 32,163,901 of record NC_030418.2, on the reverse strand, counting down.
AGCTGGCATTACCACACGGAGCATGGGGGGGTTTGAATTACTGCACTATCAGAGTCTTCAAAGCCGTTCCACAGCTGGCCTGAGCCTCATGGGTTGGCATTCAAAGTGATGAGGGAACGAGAGATTAGTGTAATGATCTGCTGATAGCTAGCACTATAGAGCAAACTGACACAAGTATTTGGAGATGAATTTCATTTATTTGAACTTATATACACATCACATGAAAGATTTTTTTTGTTTTAGTATATTAAAGAAATTTCCATTTTTGCCAATTTTTTTTTTTAATTGTTTGTTGAACTTGGTAGGAGTAAGATTTACCTCATTATATTATTATATAATTAGAAACGATGGGTTACTTTTCTGAGAGTTAAAAAATCAGAACCATAAGAAATTCCAATATCAACACTAAACATTGTATATTAACTATGCCAAAGGTGAAGCATCTGGGATTCTCAGGGGAAAGAAAACGCTTTGAGAGTGCTCCAACTCAGCATGTAGCCTATCACAGTCCTCAGTCATGTTCACATACATGAAACAAGTGTGTGTCAAGTTTTCATGTCTTAAAGAAATAGCTAGATTTCTATTAAACAGCTAACTTTGGATGTCAGTTGCTAACATCTACCAGCAAGCTAATGCTAACCTAGCCTAACATTTTTTCTAGAATGTTAAATAAATGGTTTTGATGTGAATCTGGTGTTTGACATTACTGTAGAAAACTTGCGTAGAACGTAACATCGTTGACCGCTCGTTTTTCGAAACCTTTTTTTTTTCTTGGGAATCTTGCATGCTTTTTCTTTTTTGACAAATTTATATAAAAGATTTGTATTTCGGGTTCTCTTTTCTTTCTTTTTTTTTTAACCCAAAAACCAGAAACCAAACCAGATTCGGCTTATATGTTTTTAGAGCTTCAAGTCTTACCTCTAGCAAGTTCAAAACAATAAAACTAATTGGAAAATGTAAATTATTAAATTGTTACATACACCATGGAGAATTGTATTTTTTTTGTCATGCGGTGAGGGCATGCAATGATCAGACATAGTCAAAAGTGCAGAGAGAGGTCAGAGAGTCTAACGCTTACACACACACACACACACACGTAAACCCACACACAAATAACTAATCTCAAATGGCTTACACGTAGTGCACAATAGACAGAAAGAAAAGCATTCCTTCAGGTCAGACATCACAGTATATCTGAAAGAAATGCAGATTTCACCTGTAGGGCATGTGTCTGCGTGTGTATTTCTGTGTCTGCGTGTGTATTTCTGTGTCTGTCTGTGTGCTGAGGTGATTTGGAGGCTAAAGAGATGATTACTCGCATGGTTTTTGTTGTAGGTTTGGGACTGTCCGTGTCAGTGTCTCTGGTGCGTCCAATTACACAGATACACAATTGGGTAGGTGAATTATAGGTTCATTTAGAAGAAAAATAAATAGACGCTCCATCTGTGAATTAATTAAATGAATTTTAGTTTTATAGACACATCAGGACTAATCCTCAAAAGAACCGGCATTCATATGAACCAATGCGAAAAGCTCAGTATACTCCCAAATCAGCTCGGATTTTTTTTTTTCAAAAGCTGCCAACAGACATGAAGAGACGAGATAATTAACTCCCTCTTTCCTCGAGCTGTTTCAGGGAGAGAGAGAGAGAGAGAGAGAGAGAGAGAAAAAAACGGGAGCTTGTTTCAGTACAAGATGCTGCTGTTTGGCATGAAATGTGCACCGTCTTCTCACTAACAGGCTTGTTTAAGTCTATCACGAGCCCCCTCACCAGACCCCCGACGGAGGCCAGCTCCTGAGACCCCCGTCGTGCTTTGAGAAGCTCTTTAGAGCCCTAATCCACTCCAAATGCGCCGATAATTCTCCCTCGCCAGGCCACTCTCCTTCCTCGCCGAGTGTCATGAGAGTGGCCTCGCGGGAGCCGATCAGCCAATGATAACAAAGTAGCCAGATGTCTGGTGCTGGCAGACTCCCAGAAGCTCGGCAGCGGTACGCAGCAGCATCCGCCATGGGCCCCAGATCAAAGCTACCTGAGATTACTTATGGGCACAAAATATGTGTTGCTTATTCTACAGTTCCCATTAATAACAATCTGGGAGAATTTGTATTTCTAATTAACTCTTTCTTTTGGGCGCAGAAGTGCTGTAGGTTTTCACCGGCTCCCTTTTTTTCCACCATGCGATCAGAGAGCAAACAGGAAATCGGAAGTCTGGAGAAGCAACGTTAGCAATTTCAAGAATTTTTTATTTATTTTTTTTTAAATTCCCAGACTTTAAAATTGTTGAGGAATGAAAAGGAGAAAACAAGCCTTTTCAGGTTATAAGGATGATGGTCGAGACATACTTTCAAAGTGATGCATGTGATTCAGGAAGACAGTTCTGAATCTTTTCTATTAAAAAAAAGACTAACCTTTCTATATCTTTACTTCTCAATACCCACAGTGGTACTGAATTCTCAAATCAGAATGACTTCTGTATGGCTTCTGTAGGAACAACTTACACGGGGACTTGTGTCTAACAAGACAAAGACAGCAAAATGTGTTATTTTTGTTATTTATCTAAAAATCGTTGTTGTATTGTAAGGTTTTCTGTTGGGAGACAAACTGTATATTTAACGTTAATGGAATGAGTCTCCAGTGTCAGCAAGCGTTTGTGCTTTCCAGTCTCTTTAACATGACAAGCCTCCTGTTTTTAAGGTTACCCCTGTTAAGCATTGAATTTATTTGAGATGTCACACTCCACAGTAGTGGTCAATGGCTCATATGAAAGGAGATACTCAGAGCTTTAAGAATTTGCAGTTGTTCTTAAGTATTATTTTTCTTCTTCTTTTAGCAATAGTATACAGTGGGCGCACGGTGGCTTAGTGGTTAGCACGTTCGCCTCACACCTCCAGGGGAATCGAACCTCCGTCCTGTGTGTACGGAGTTTGCATGTTGCGGTTTCCTCCGGGTACTCTGGTTTCCTCCTCCAGTCCAAAGACATGCATAGTAGGCTGATTGGCATGTCCAAAGTGTCTGTAGTGTATGAATGGGTGTGTGATTGTGTATGTGATTGTGCCCTGCGATGGATTGGCACCCTGTCCAGGGTGTACCCCGCATTGTGCCCGATGCTCCCTGGGATGGGCTCCAGGTTCCCCGTGACCCTGAAAAGGATAAGTCGTATAGAAGATGTATGGATGGATAGATAGTATGCAGTGTTTTACTATCAAAAAAGCTTTAGTTGTGCTGTTCGTTTTATCTCTATAGCAATGTTATTGTGGAGAGGAATTATTTGCCCAGCAGGGGGCTCACACCCCTCTCATTTCTCATCATCCTGCTCACCAGCAGCTGAACACAGAGTCACGGTACTCTACACACAGAAACCCAACAGTGTCCTGACTAATCTTAGAACACACTTGTGGCAACACAGTTCATCTGTTTATACTGAATGAAAATGTCCGATAAGTCGATTTCCATTCTGTTGACAGAATGGAATGCCAGTGTAATGTGAGAAAGGGTTAAGAGAGAAACAAAGAGAGGCTGTTGAGGGAATAACTCTTTACAGCTGTAATGTATAACATAACCTATAACGTAATAACAGGAATTAACTTGTCTTGAGGATGTTCCATAATGTAAAATCTAACCATAAACAATTAAAAAGCTCGACATCTCATTTATTAATAAACTTGTATGCAAATCGCTGTTATATAAGACGATTAAAACACTTGGAAAATAATCCACTTCAGGGTCGTAAGAGTAACTGCACTTGGTGTCAGGCCGTATCACACCACCGCAACATGGGTTTTTTTCTCCCTTTAACACCATGGTGTGTTGTGTGTTGTTCCTAATATATCTAATAGGGTTAAACTTTTTTGTTTTATTTGCTATTTTCATTTAAAGGACCAATAAGGATTTGTGGAACTAAAATATATTATGATGATTACTTAATCTAAAAATTAAGAGTGAAATTTAAATGAAATTTATTTTCCCACCCATTTTGCTTTGTTAAAGCTTATTTTAGGATCATATAACTATTTAGATGAAGTTTTGTATAGGAATTTTTTTTTTTTTTCTGGTGTTGAGGAAGGTTTTTTTTTTTCTTTACCCTTTAATAACTACTTTCATGATGTTCTCCATATCCCCCATCATGACTATAGTATTCTTTTGGCAAATATTTAGAGTAGACCGGTGCCTTTGTGGTACACAAAACAAGGCTCACTCGGCAGACGTCATGGGAAGATCATTGTTGCTTCCTTTCTCCTCTCAGAAAGAATTAGGCTATTTCATCTCCTACAAACTCATGCATATTTCTCATGCTGTGTATTGCAGATCTCTTTTGGACTCTTATTTATAACTTGAATTATGTATTATGGAATGTGGTAAAAGGTAAGCAACATGTTCTCATAGTCATTTATTAATGTTCAAGTTCAGAAGGATTGATTCATGGCTGTGGTTGATGTATATGTAATGATTTATAATCCCACGATCCTGTGTCACCCAGAAGATTGTCTTTTGAGTCCTTTCAAGGTTTCTTCCTTATGTCTTCTCAGGAAAGGACCAAGCTGAGGAAAGATCCAAAAACCTTACTAGGAGGGACAGAAAGAAATCCATTTACACTTTTGCTCAACAATAAGCAGAATCATTTGGTACTCTTGTATTAGGAATGGCCTTGTAGGATATTATGTACCAAGGCAAAGTAGAAGACTGTAGTTTGCTGTAGAGCCAAAGCGTAGCGTGACAACTATAGACTCTGATGAATTTGAAATTTGGGGTCAAAGTGCAGAACCAGCCATGATACAGCACCCCTTGGAGCTCAAGGGCCCAACAGTGGCAGCTTGAGGACGCTTGAGCTTGAAACCCCAAACTTATGATCAGTAACCCAGAGCCTTAACCACTGAGCCAACACTGCCCCTGTATGTCTTGTTTGTTCTTTTCCTGTTCCTGCCACTGACTTTTCATTGGATTGGTTTCAATGTGTTCAGCACATAATTAGTCTGGTTATTTAAACCCTATTTTCTACATTCCCCTTTATGAAGTCTGGCCAATTATATTGTTTTCCTCTTTCTCTAACTAGTGCAATTGTTGTTGTTTTTCAGTATGGGTTATCCTTCTTTGATAATGCCTACATGGATATTGCCTATGTACCCTCGCATTACTCTACAATAATAGCCCTTTCTGAGTATACACACTTGGCTTCTGTCTCTTATTGCATGTTACCAGAAGAAATGATAAGAAAATGGTGAGAAGTACATTGATGCCTTTGTGGAGATTTCTGTGAATCATATACAGTATGTGTATACTGTAGAGGAATTTGAATAAGAATAACAAATGTAAACATTGGGAAATATACTGTGCCCGGCGGTACAGCAGGTAGAGCTGCCGCCTACAGCTCCAGGCTCCCTAGTTCTATCCTGAGCTCAGGTTACTTTCTGTGTGGAGTTTCCGATGTTCCCTGTGTCCACATGGGGTTTCCTCGGTGTTCTCCGGTTTTGTCACACCACCCAAAAACATGCCGGTAGGTGGACTGGTTCTGTGAATTATTGGCCACCCATCCAGGTGGTTTAGTGTTCCAGGGATAGGCTCCGGATCAACAGTGACCCTGACATAAATGAATGAATGCGTATAGGAAGTCCTACATGAAACTTAGAAGAAGGATAAATTTATCACCCTACCCTCTGGTTTAACCCTTGAATGTTCGATGTGGAATATTTTCTCTTTCAAAGAGTTCTGAGTAGAATATATTTTGGAAATGAGCCCAACCTTTAGCTATCCAAAGCACTCTTGAAGAATCCTTTATTTCGAAGAGCATATTAAGTCGTACCGAATAAGTACCTTGAGACAAAGAATTTTTGAGATTGTTATTATTTGGTGTCTATTTCTAACCGTATATGGTATCACTTTAAGAAAATGAAACCTTAACCTTCGAGATACATTCCTTTGAGTATAACTAGGAGAAGTTCATCACTCCTAGAAGAGCTTCCTCTCCTGCCTACCGTCGTGCTTGGACTGTTATTAATGTGTGCTGAATAATTTATCAGTATAAAATTACCATGGTTCTTTTGATTCTTTTTTCCCTGCAAAGACTTTTGCCAGCACAATTAAAAAGCATTACACATACTTCAATGGAAGCTGAATTATTTTCACCCCTTTACTTTTTACTCATTCTTCTCTTTTTGTATTTTTTACCCATCTCTCATGTAGTTGGGCCTCATGAAGTGCAGCCCTTCCTCGTCGACTCTCTGTGCCTGCTGGGGAGGGCCGTGGTCGAGCGCTGACCCTAACCACCACGAGCGGTGATGAAGCGATACACGTTCACCTCCCAGCAAGCTGTGCATAATGAGCAATTCCTTCTTTAAACACAGTCTGAACTTGAGGGCTTTAGCAGTTAGGATCGTCTCTCTTTAGATAGACCTCATTGCATGAAACTGTGCATTTGCTAAGACATACATTGGGATATACAATACATAGTATGATATGCTATAGGTCGCATACTTATATTTTTATTATTATTATTATTATTATTATTATTATTATTATTATTATTATTATTATTATATCTAATAAGTCTTAGACACGTGTGCATTTTATTTGCACTCAGTGGAAAGAGCTATCTAACTGTAGTCATCAAGCAGACTTATCTTTTGCTGAATTATTTCCATTCCTCTTTCTTCTAAAAGCAAAGCCGAAATACTCTTAGTGCCCTAGTCATATTCCATGCAGAGGTCTGTCCATATCTCAGTGCAGAGACCCACAATTGGCAGTAATTGGCACGCTTCCTCGGACGTCCTCGGAGAGATCTGAGCGTGAGCGCATACACACTGCCCTTTCCGCCAATTAGACAGGGGGAGTAGCAGGCAGGGGGGCGGGGCTGCTGGGGAACTACCACACACCTTCATATGCTTCCTCCATCCTTCCATCTCTGTCCATCCCCCAGCATCTTCCTCTTGCTCCTGAGCGCTCAGTGGAGGAGCCTCTGTGCTTAACACACTGTCAGTCATGGTTCTCCATCACCACTGCTTTTTAACCGTCTCATCAAACTGAACAGCTGCGTGCACTTTACACTCCACTATCACACTCAACAGTCCATAGTTACACTTTACACTCCCAAGTCAGTCAATATGCCTCCCGGTCTGAGTGTAAAATATTACGAATGAGGACTGTGGGTTTCCGTGATGATGTGATTAGTCTGTCCATTACTTTTTATACAGAAATAAGTCGGTTTTTATTGTTTTCTATCAGGAAAACAACATGGAAAATTGTTAGCTAGGCTAGCTAGGCAGCCTACTCTTATAATATTCAATCATTCATCTTCAGTAACCGCTTCATCCTGGGTCAAGATGGATCCGGACCCTGTCCCAGGAACACTGGCCGTGAGGTGGAAATACACCGTAAATAAAACAGCAGTCCATTGCACATATACAGCACATGAACATGTAGAGGAATTTAATATACAGTAGCTGATCCAATTACTGGCGTGTTTTTGCGCCACGCTCCCTCGGATCTTCAAGCGCTGTTCGACTAGTCCTACCATGTCTCAGGTTTCAAGGAAGGCATGCATCAAGACTCCTCTCTGTTCTGGCACCTAGGTGTTGGAATGGACTTTGCATAGATGTCCGAACACGTGAGTCACTGACAGTCTTCAAATGACGTCTAAAAATCTACCTCATCCTGTACTTTTCTTACTATATTACCTCTCAAACCTCCTAAAGTTTTTTTAGGCTGATGGTATTCTTAGTCCGTGACCTAGTGAACGAGTGATGATGGATCCAGAGATCTATCTATCCCAGGAACACTGGGAGTGAGGTGGGAATACATCTTGGATGAGACACCAGAGAAGCCAGCACTATATATACACGGTAGCCATTCCACTTTTTTGTGAAGTGGGAGGAACCCTAATAATCCAGAGGAAACCCACACGGACACAAGGAGAACATATAATACTCCCGAGCTCAGGAATCAAACCAGGGACCTTGGAGCTGTGAGGCAGTAATGTTCACCAGCTGCACCGCAACGAAACCTACACACAAATTGCTACAAATAAAAATTAATTCAACTGTGTGCAAAAAATAGATTGAATCGCACTGTTTTAGCGTACATTCAGATATCCTCATGTATCCAAACTCTCTACAACAGAGTTTATCTCAGGCCTCGGATGCACAACTCGAACGTTAGAAGAGCTGTAGTGGATTTTGAAGCGGACGCCTCCTCATTTGACACCACGATAGCCTAGCCGGGGCTAGCGGAGAATAAAGAGAGCTAGCCATGGGGCATGATGAGGCTCCCGGTGGAGAGGATCACAGGTCCCGTTCATGCTAAAGCCAGGCCTCAACGAAGGCCTTCGGGACAGAGCGGAGGCGCAGCTGCTCATCTTTCCTCTGTTTCACGCTCACTCTCAAAGCCTCTGTCTCACTCCATCTCTCTGTAAATAAGATGGAGGAGGATGCGGTTTAGGGAGGAGGAAATATGCACTGCCTTGTGTGTTACACTGAATTTGTGTGATCCCTTGCAATGCACGAATGTCATTCATTAATTAATGTGTGAATGGCACTGCTGTGGATTATTCCATTTATTACACCATGATCAAACGATTCTGATTGGCCAAAAGGCCGTGATTCGTTTTCTATTACAGCAACTCAACAATAGTTCTGTCTGAAAATCACAGGCTGATATTAATGGACTCATTCTAATACGCTATGGATTTTATATGAACACCATGGATTCTACAGTAAAAACATGTTTAAAAAAATATTTCACAAAGAAAAACGTCTCAACATTGATATGGTGATGCATTTTGTATGGAGGCATCCATTTAATATTAATGGAAGGAGTCTCCAGTGTCAGTGTACGAGTTCTGTTTTCTTGGTAACATACCAAGCTGCCATTTTTTTTATTTTTTATTTTTGGTCGTATTAACTTCAAGAGAAGGAAAAAAAAAAAAAAGGAACTAATGACTATGTAATGTGATAATAATGAAATTACTATGAAATGTCCCGACATTTAATGTAACCATAAATGGATAAAAATCACAACATGTTGTTCATTAATAAATCGAAAAATTTAGTTGATGGACAGTTCATGTGGTATAAGAGGATTAAAACTCTTAAGGGTGTACATTTATTGGAGAATAATTCACTTTGAGGTGGTGACCACATCAAACCTCACCGCTGTTTCCTGTAAGCGCATGCCACGTTGTGTTTTATTCCTTACTGTACATACTGTATATGAAACTTGGACCTTTTAATGACACAAAGGTTTATTACATATTTATTAACTAATGACGAAGTTACATCTCAAAGAAGCTGTTACTGCATAAGGGGTGTATTTTAAAAATAATAATAATAATAATAAATACCTTCTGCCAAAAAGTTCCTTTATTAGAGCACCTCACTAGCAAAACCAATTTCTCCTCAGCTCTGAGAACCTAGCTCATTCTCCTAAAGGGAAAAAAACGGGGTTCCACAGGTTGACAGGCGAGTAATAAGGCCACTTTTTCTCCTTTTGCAAGGACCCTCACAAAGGAGACCTAGCTAATATGCTGTCTGGCCCCAGGGCCTGCAGGAGCACGGCTGGATTATTATGTTAATGTGGAGGTCCTGCTGGCCTCGACCCCCTCTCCCAGCTGCCTCTGCTGTCGGGAGGAACTGCTTTGCTCCGACAGAGGAGTAATATGCTCCCTGATTGAAAGGGCGAAAAGATCGAGCACTAAAAAGCGAGACGTAGAGGTCGGTCTGATAAGCATATGATAAAAGTGCTATTATTGCCCCGGTTCCTCTGAGAGCTGGACGAGGCTCTGATTCCTGCGGATCTGCAGGAGTGAATATGTATTAGGGGTGTGAGGCTGGAGGCTCGCAAGATTTAATTATCCATTCCATTGAAATGGAGCTCAACTTATGGTATGGCATGTGTCTGTCTCTTCACTGCACTTTACTGTAGAGCCACACTTTTTATCCTGTTAATGTAGCTTGTGTTTATCCATAATTATCTGATCAGCTGTTTACAATAGGTTTCTAGTAAATATAACTTGCTAAAAAAAACCTCACTGACTACAGACTTACACTGTGACCTTTCTTTCTTTCTTTTTGTCATTCTTTCTTTTTCTCAAATATATTTTCAACAGCTAGCTTTTTTGTTTATTTTTTTTTTTAAATTGTCTTAACATTGACATAAGCTCTTGATCCATCTCTATGAGTACTGGGGTTCTTTCTTTCTTTCTTTCTTTCTTTCTTTCTTTCTTTCTTTCTTTCTTTGTTTTCCTCAAATAAATTTTCTACATCTAGCTTTTTGTATTTAAAAAAAAAAAAAAAATTATTGACTTAAAATTGACATAAGTTCTTGATCCATCTCAATGACCACTGGGGTTCATACTTTCTTTCTTTCTTTCCCTCAAATACATTTTCAACATCTAGCTTTTATTTTTTTGGTTTTTTAAATTGTCTTAACATTGACATAAGTTCTTGATCCATCTCTATGAGTACTGGGGTTCATTCTTTCTTTCTTTTTTTCTTTCTTTCTTTCTTTCTTTCTTTCTTTCTTTCTTTCTTTCTTTCTTTCTTTTCCTCAAATACATTTTCTACATCTAGCTTTTTGTATTTAAAAAAAAAAAAAGATTTAAACTTGACATAAGTTCTTGATCCATCTCAATGACCACTGGGGTTCATTCTTTCTTTCTTTTCCTCAAATACATTTTCTACAGCTAGCTTTTTGTTAATTATTTTTAATTGCCTTATCATTGAGATTGATCCATTTTAAAGACTATAGAAGTTCCTTCTTTCTTTCTTTCTTTCTTTCTTTCTTTCTTTCTTTCTTTCTTTCTTTCATAGTACTATTGTACTTGGAAAAAACCCCTCTGGGATAGGCTCCAGGCTCCCCCACGACCCTGTATAGAATAAGTAGTATAGAAAATGGATGTATGGATGGATGGATGTGGCTCTTTATTTTCGTAATTTTTTTTTGTTTGTTTGTTTGTGTGTGTGTGTTTTTGTATTAAAATATACATTGATGTTGATGTGCATTGTATTTTCATGATCTTAATGTACCTTTTTCTTGTCCTGTGAGTTATCTGATCAGCCTGATCTCGGTAGTAAATATATCTAGTTAAAAATGACTTCAACATCTCAAGGATTTCAGTGGTTGTTTCATTCTTTCTGAAATACAATTTCTACATGTAGCTTTTTGTTATGTTTGTTCATTCATTTTTTAAAATCTTTTTTAACATAGTGTTTGTTTGTTTATTTATTTATTTTTTAAATGCTGTTTTGCGTTGCATTTTTTATCTTTAAACATACTTTATTTTTATCCTGTTAATGATCTGATCATCAGTTTGGCGAAGTGTATTTTTTAAAAATGCATAATATACAGTTTACTGTCATGCATATGATTTTTAATGTCTTAAGCTGTATTGTTTTTATCACATTGATGGTCTGGTTAGTTGTTCAAGAATCTTTCAAGTGTAAAGTATATTAAACAAAAAGTAAAGTGAATTATAAAACAAAACAAACAAACAAATAAATCAATAAAACTGTTATTGAAATCATTCATCATTAATGTTTTAATATAAACAATATTTAATTCATATATTAAATACATTGAATGTAATTAATACAATATTTAATTAATACAGAATGTTTTAGAAAAAAACATTATGTTTTGGACAGAATTCCTCCATCAGCTGTGTCAGCAAAATGCTTCTAAAGCTGTATGAGGTGAAACATGTGAATTTGTGTGAATTTGTGTGTGTGTGTGTGTGTGCGTGTGTGTGTGTGTGTGTGTGTGTGAGTGTGTGTGGCTTGACTGAAGTCATCGCATTCATTTAATTAACTGAACTGATTTTATTACTGCTTGCATTCTCTGCTGTTTTTCCCCCTTGAAATCTAAGAGTCGTAGGTGCACTGTTCTCTTTTCATCTTACAACAAGCATCTTCAGTGAAAGACCTTGTTTATGGGATTATTACCCTTTTTTTTTTTTTTTTCAGGCAGCCACAGTGCCATGCTGAAGATGAAGGGAGTCAGTGGGTAATTGCCAAAGTAAACACTTAGCATTGACTTCGAGAAGAAATAAGAAAAGGTTGCAGCTCAAGCAGGTCATGAACCAAGCGTAGTTGCAAACATAGAAAGTGCAGCTGTGCTTTGTAATTGCATCTTGTGCGTTGCGTGTTCTGCTGTGAAACACTCGGCCTTACAATTTACCATCTGAACCAAGCTTTCCTGAGACTGCAGAGGAAAAAAAAAAGCATAGGGAATTAAAGTGTTTTACTGAAGTTGAGCCAGCCATTATACATACAAATAACAGAATTGTATCTAAGGATATGTTTGGTTATCGATATCAACTCAATAAAAATTGCATCCTGTGTTAATTATTGATGTTGGTCGAAAAGGATATTTCCCTCGAAACAGAGAATCACAATATTAAGAATAATCTTTTTTGTCTAGTGTGAATTGTGTTGGGTTGAACATATCTCCATAGTCACATGCCCTGATAAAGTGATAATGTGCATGCACTAATGAATGAAATGTACGAGAGTTGGCAATTCCTTGGGTTTATGCAAGACTAACCATTGGGGGCCTTACAGTGACCTGTAAATGCAAACTCCATGAACAAATCTTAAATACCCCAGCAAAGCCAAAAATGGAACATAAAAAAAAAACAACACCACAATAAACAAACAGACAAACAAATAAAAACCAAATGAAATTTCCAAAATAAAAGCAAAAAACACCCCAAGTAGAAAACACCACAAAAGAACTAGAAAACACCCCAATAAAACGAAAAACACTCCAATTTAAAAAAAAAACAACAACATGACAATAAAAGCCAAAAACACCCCAGTAAAACTAAAAAACACCCCAATAAAACCAATAAACATTGTTATGAAACCAATAAACACCCCAATAAAACAAACAAAAAAACAAACACGACAATAAAACCAATAAAAACACCCCAATAAAAACAAAAAACACCCCAATAAAACCAATAAACATCCTCATAAAACCAAAAAACACCCCAATAAAACAACAAAAACACCCCAATAAAACCAATAAACATCCTCATAAAACCAAAAAACACCCCAATAAAACAACAAAAACACCCCAATAAAACCAATAAACATCCTCGTAAAACCAAAAAACACCCCAATAAAACAACAAAAACACCCCAATAAAACCAATAAACACTGTTATAAAACCAAAAGACACCCCAATAAAACCAAAACCTACCACGATGAAATGAAATAAAACCCCCAATGAAAAAAAAACACCCCTATCAAAAAAAAAAAAAACCACACAATAAAACAATAAAACACCAAAATAAAACAAAAAACTCTATTTCTTTGTAAAACATTCCGTCATTGTTCTGATTGTTACTTCCTAATCTAGAAAATCCTGAAAACTGGTATGCAAAACAGAACTTTTGGTAAGTTTAAAGGCTACATGATAGGTTTTTAAAATTGAAACAGTAGTGTTAGCATTCATCAACAGTCTAGAATAATAGATAAGTATGTGATTTGAGACACAGCTTTAGTTTGTTAAGTCAGTTGTGGAAAATCATTACTCCTCGCATTGCATTAAATAATTTTTCGCTAGGCTAAATAGATAACAGACTGAAATTGAAATTTTTCTTCCTTGTTCAATCAGCGTTTCTCACTTTCCTGTTGTGATTTTTTTTTGGTGTTGTTGCTTTTTCTGATTGTGCTGATACATGTTTGCTTTGTTAATGTGTTTTTGAACTTACAGGCCACCATTGGACTTTCAAAACAGAACCTGAATCTCAAACAGATAGTGGGGAAATGTCACACCGAGTCCCTTAAGGTAGAACACAATATTTGGCATTTCTTCCATTTTCCTACAAGCTGTCCCAAGTTCAGATGCTCCATCTGATTAACATTTAAGATAGGACTACAAAAGAACAACAAGAACCAAAAAAAAAACTGAAAAAAAAAAGATAACTCAAATACAAAAAATTCCCACTTTGATGGGGATATCACTGAATAAGTGGAATAAGTGGCAGTGGAGGCTCAGTGGTGAAAGGCTCTGGGTTACTGATCAGAAGGTCAGGAGTTCAAGCCCTAGCACTGCCAAGCTACCATTGTTGGGCCCTTGAGCAAGGCCCTTAACCCTCAACTGCTCAGTTGTGTAAATGAGATAAATGTAAGTCACTCTGGAGAAGGTCGTCTGCCAAATGCTGTAAATGTAATGTAAAATGAATAAAAATTTATAATTGTGTACAGTGAGGGTTTTTCTTTAGTATTCTAGTAACTATTCAAAAACAAATCATGGACAAATATACTATTTATTTCAAACTAATAATACATTATGCATTGTTACTAATTACTGAATGGGAGAAGGAATAATTTATGCAGATAGGATACAATTACACTATAACAGGTAAATTAATGTAAATACAGGAAAACAACCAGAAAGAGATCATGTACTTTGTAATAATTATTTGAGATGCATAGTGCATTATTTATCATTACTAATGAATGAAAATGAAAAGAAAATATTTGATCCCAATATAGTTAACACAATGTTACCAATATTTGGTAAATGGTCTGCACTTATATAGCGCTTTTTTAACCTTAGCAGTCCCAAAGTGCTTTACACTGGTCCCCATTCACCCTCCATTGGTAGCAGAGCTGCCATGCAAGGCGTTAACTTGCCATCGGGAGCAACTTGGGGTTCAGTGTCTTGCCCAAGGACACGTATGTGGAGTCACATGGACCGGGAATCGAACCTCCAACCCTACGATTTGTGGACAACCCGCTCTACCACCTGAACCACAGACACCCGTGTCTACTTAATTCCTGTTTATGCAGATCACGAAAGATACATTCTTTTGGTAGCATAATAAAAGCAAAATATGATTTGCTGTGTCATGAATGAATAAATAACATAATCTCATAGAGTATTACTGTCAAAAAGGTTTCATTACAAATATCGTAACAACCAGGAATCCGGTTCTGTGGAAGTTTTATACATGTTTTATAGCCTTGTCTTCAATCTATGTAGAACTCTTATACTACTTGCTGGAGCATGTCTCCGATTGGGTTGGGGCTGAACAGGAAGGCCCTGCCCGTTGGCTTACCTGATGAAACTCTTAGTCAGCCTGGTTTGCTCAGGCCATAAAACATGGAGCACTTTGGTGTGGTCAGCCATCCATAGTTCGCTCTCAGCATCCAAAACCCAGGCTTGATACTCTGCTAGTAATGAGCAGGGTCCAGACTACAGGGTCAATAATTCATATCGAGTGCAATTCGGTAGGGAAAGCCAGCATTGGGTAAGACAGGGTCCTCCACTGCTCACCCACTGATCTTTTTCTACAGCCGCAGTGTCAAGACCACCATGAAATCTGACTCAATGCAAGTCCATCTGTCTGCCCTACTGCTTTATTAAACAGAGTTCATCCATGCTGCCAATCCACGGGCTGCTTGTCCATTCTGCACGGACGCTCTGATCATCTCTCGGTGTACCTGTCATTGAATCCAGTCATGGTTATTGATAGTACGGCTTAGCTGGTGGTGAGCCGAGTCATAGCAAAGCAACTGGTCTGTTCTGACAGGAAAGTTGTCAATGTTGAACTCAATGTGTGGTCGGAATGAGAATAGTGCAGTGCGCTGCTGTGGAGTGGTACTGTGTGGAGTGTGGTGAAACAATACAACGAAACCTGAAGAAAATCAACATCTTCCACGTCTCAGAAATGCTAGGATAGATGAAAAGTGTTCTAAATTAAAGTTCATGGAAATTTCCACCCTGAAACACTTGTATGTTAATATTGAAAGATTTCCAATGAGTTTAGCCAATCTGCTGCCAATCTCCTGGTTCACAGTAAAATCCCTAGCGTCGAAATAACACCCAGAGTGTTTATTTGAGTCCAGTGGACTTATATAAACACTGTAGTGTGTAAATTCAACACTGTGGGTATTAAATCAACACTGGGGATTTTGCTGTGTTGGTTCTGTATTTTCACTATTTCGATGAGAGTTTGATAGGAGAATACCTTTTTCAAACATCTTAAACATAAGGGTCAGGTTTTGCTCCTAAAAAACAAAAGAACACCTGCTGCTTTTCTCGCTCAGCATTTTTCAGCAATCAAATTAATGAAAAGTCCAGTGTAGAAGTAGTGAAAACGCCAGTGCATATGCTGGTCCCAGGATGCAATGCCACTACAGTATGCATCGCAGTTAGAGCAGAGAGTTGACTCAGCTAGTTAGTGATCTCCAAGATGACGTGATGAGTGTGATGGCATTGATGGCGGTATTAACATGAAATTTGAAGCTGATCTGTTTGAACAGAGTGTAAACAAGAGAGCCGGACAGACTAATGGAATAAAGTGCCGCTGCATCACTGTCTTTAGGTAGAGATAAAGAGAGGGCTAAATCCCACTGCATCACTGTCAGCAGGTAGAACGGTATTGTGGGTAATAAGGGAAACTGTTAACCAACATGAAAGTACATCTACGGTTAAGGACCTTGCTCAAGGGCCCAGCATTAGCAGCTGGGATTTGAACTCTTGACCTTCAGAGCAGAAGTCCAACATCATAATTGCTGAGTTACAAACATGTCCATTAAAGTAGTTTAAACTAAATAAAAACATTCAACTCAAAACTTCAATACAAAATAAATGATTGACGCCATGTCAGTGTGACCAATGGTTCTGATGCTTACTGATTAGTGATTAGTTAATGCTATAAAACGGTTAAATTGAAGTAGAGCATTACATTACCACTTTTTTCTAGCCTGCCAACTCTGTATGCATCTATTTTAAATTTGAAGTTTACAATAAACACATATTTCTCTGAGTAACTGTCTATTTTCATGCACCACACCATTAGTTCTCCAAATTAGATCAAAATATAAGGTAATATAGTCGCCTTTAGCTACATAATTTACATAAAGGCATGTGATTGCTTAAGCTGAAACAGAGGATCTACTAATGAGGTTATGACAGTTTAAGTTTAGACCAGTAGTGTAGCTTAAAAGTTAAAGATATTTTAGTTTTCAAATGTTTTTTTTATATGAATGCACCGTAATCTAGAACATTTGCTTTGTCACTATGTTTAAGAAGCCTAAATGCGTTTATGTACTTTGTCAGGTATTTCCCCTTTGCTGAGTTTCAGACTTCTTCCACGTGTGTTTTTGTTTTGTTTTCTGTCCTGTCTCCAACCTCGTCATGTTATTGGTTCTTTCCCTAATGTGTCATCATTGTCCACAGCTGTTTCAGTTTCCTCCTTTGATTAGTTTGAGTATTTATCCCCTTGTTACACTGTTACGTCGCGAAGTATTGAGCTTCATTGTTTTGTCGCCTGAGCCATACCAAACCTTAGTTCTGTGTTTGTTGTCCTGGTTTTTTGCATGTGCTATGTTTCTCGGTTTTTGGTTTTCGCCTTTGCCCTGTTCCCTCTGTTTGCAGATTTCTTGACCCATGCCTGTTTTTGGATTTTGATATTGCCTTCACGTTTTGGATTTTGTCAGCCTGCTTTTTAATAAAAGCATTTAACTACACTTGCATCCACCTCCACACCGCTTTGCGTGACACACTTCAGGAGTGTTAGGTTAGGGCTAAAACTTTTGGGAATAAATCTCCAGAAAATGTATTATATTATATTATATTATATTATATTATATTATATTATATTATATTATATTATATTATATTATTCTATGGTCTAATAGAGATCACACTAAATATAATGAATTTATCTGAAATTTTTTTAATTACTGAGTACTCTGACTTTTCCAATCAGGTATGAATGATGCTATGAGTCTAAATGTGAATATGAATGAAGGAATAATAAGAGACAATTTTCAAACGAAATCAGAATATCATGCGGCTCCTCGCTTTTTGGTTTAATAATGGATATGCTAAATGGGGTTATGAGAGAAAAAAATGGCATTTATGGACACATTTCTATCCGTCTGAGCTCAGTTCCATTTGACTGGTGTGTTATGAAGGAGGCCTCTCATATCTATCTAAAATGTGAGCGCGCAAGTTGGTTTTCCCACTGTCTTGCATTATTAAATCATTTCCACATGCCCCCCTCTTATCCTGAGCTATGGTTCGAAAGACGTGTAAGCACCTGCAGAGCCAATGGCACGTAATGACCATCATTAAGAAGAGGCGTATGTAAAAATACCGCTTCTGAACTACAATCTCTGTTATTAGCTGTCATCGTGGAGGTGAATCTATGTTCAAATAAGAGGTAATAACCATGTGAGAAAGTGATATGTCTCTCTCGGGAGAATGTGTGTATGGTAGAGGGGTGCACTTGGCAGGGAGGAAGGAGGTTGAAAAATAGTCACGGTGACCGAATGCAGATATTACAGCGTCCGAGTGTCACCCTGCTATTTGTCAATGTCCCAGGGCCGGTCTCTCATTAAGTGGCCACTGGCAAGCTGTGACTTAATTTCCTTAAGAAGACCAGACGCCTGATTCAATTGCACCAGCGCTGCAGAAAGGAGGGGCGTAGAGAAGTCCGAGATGAATGATCACGTGCTCGTGCCGTGACGCAGGTAGCAATTCGCTCTATTAAATGTTGTGGGCATAATTTCCCGATGGGTGATTCATGGCTGGCGACCTCAGCTCTCCCCCCTCAGGGCTGTGGTGGAGTTAGCGCTGTTAACTCGGCTCACCTGCTGTTTGCCTCATCTCCAGGCTCATTCGGTAGCATTCAGCTTGTCTCCGCCGGGATGGATGAGAGATGCACGCCTGAGAGTTGAGGTGATCTATTTCTCTCATAGAGTCCGTGGAGAGTTCCTGGATTCTGGCTAGCATTAGTGTCCAGATATGCTCAGTGTTACACACAGACAGCACACGGCACTACAATGCGTTTAGATTTATATAATACATCTACATAATAAAACACTAGCGCAACTATTACATAACACGTTCAATTACAAATGGATTGTCGCTTATTAAGGAACAAACTTTTTGAGTCCGAGTATCGGGAACACCCAACAAGACCTGCAATTTTGGAGATGCTCTTCCCCAGTTGTCTAGCCATCGCAATTCAGCCCTTGTCCGAGTCTCTCAGATCCTTATGCTTGCCCATTTTCCTGCTTCCAACACATCAACTTCAAGAACTGACCAATCACTTGCTGCTTAATAAATATATCCTACCCCTTGACAGGTAACGAGATAATCAATGTTATTGTTATTCACTTCACCTGAAAGTTATGGCTGATTGGTGCATAGCTGAAAAACAGCCTCATTGTAGAATTTAATTTCATGTTGTTGTTGAACTCATGTGGTATCTGTAGTAGTATCTTTCAGTACATTATCAGTCTTTATCATACTCAAGTTTGACTCCAGTTTAAAGACAACCTGACATCAAGACTCTAGTCAAGTCAACGTTATTTATAAAGCACGTTTAAAGACAACAGCAGTTGATGCAAAGTGCAGTACAAAACATTTAAATTCATCACATTAAATAACATTAACATTATGGCGGCACACAGTCAACAATAAACGTATTTCCATTTGCATCATTTTCTAATTGATAAAACTTGATTTTACTTGATATGTAGCTTTGTAAGTTTATATTTATAACATAATTCTGTTGATTTCAGCCCAAAATCTACTAATACGATATGACAGATTATTTTTATGACCTAAAGACAGCAGACTTTGCTTATACGCCGTTACTCATCCCAAATAATGCAGGAATAATTCACGTAGATCTTGTTTAGCAATTTCAGAGACTGGTTATACAAATTTGACCTTGCTCTGGGCATCCATGTTTTTCCGAGTCAATCCGTTTTAGATCTGAACTCTGGAAAATTGAACTTTCTGCGTTCCCAGTACAATGGATTGCAGGATAAGAACACCATCAAGTGAAAGCCCTGTGTTAGGAGGTTTGCACAGTGTGATAAGTGTTTCATTGGTATCAATCACAAAAAGATACATTTCATGTCTTTTTCCATGATCGTTCATCCGGTGATTTTTGACTACATATGTATATAAGAGTTTGGCAAAATAAATAAATAAATAAATAATAACCAATTATGTCATGTCTCACAGAAGAAAAAAAAAAAAAATCTGTTTCGCTTAAAAAGAGAAAATATAATGTCTTCAAAAATCAGTGAAAATTGCAAGTGAACAGCAGTGATTCTAATGATAAAGATGAAACAAAGATGCCTGTGTAGAAAATCTACCGAACCTAATACACACCGGGTAAAGAGTATATCTGACCAAATTCACCTGTCAGAGATGTAAATAAAATCCTAACAACACATGTAATTACTCCATCATAGCTTTTATCTGTATGCTAGAAATATATTTGACACCAGATGAAAACAATATATATATAAAAGGCGTATCTGTTCATTTATTTATGCCTTTCGGGGCTTTTGTTGTTGATGGAGTGTTTTTTTTTTTATTGTTTTTTTTTTTTCCAGTGAGTACAATATGAATTATCTCAAAAGTTATCCTTTGTGAAGTTTTGGGTTTGATGTCCCAAGTTGAATTTGAAGAAAAAAAGAAAAAAGAAAAGAAAAGAAAAAAAAACAAAAAACGCCTACGCTGCAAAAGCAGGGCTGTGGAAACCTCACATTTTTGTACAATTTAGCTAGACTAGTACCTATTTGTTTTAGCACTCATATTTGTTAGCACAAATTTCTAAATAATATAAAATTGTATAAAAAAAAATCTATCTAACTATGATAAAATTAGCATAGGCCTAGGTAACAGTAATTAAATATAATATAATAATAATATAAAAGTCTGTGTAACAGTAAGCCTGTGGAACAGTAATAAAATGTAATTAAATAATTAAAAAAAACAAAGCCTATATAAAAGGAAACAACAAGATATTACAAAAATAATCAAAAATAAAGAATAAAATACTTTTAAATCTATATAATGATAAAACTTATTAAAATTACTACGTAACAAAATGCCTACATGACAGCGATAAAACAAAATAAGAAAATGAAATCAAATGAAGTAAACAATATAATACAAATCAATTTATTTTTAAAACAAGTAACTTTTTTTGAGGTGGGAGGAAACATGACAACGTGGAGGAAACCAACATACACGTGGAAAGAAAATGTGAAACCCTTAGCGGAAAGTGTTATCTACCATCTTCTGCGCACGGGAGCTCACAGACACCGGTGATTGGCTAGTGTTGCTGTGATTGACAGGGGAGAGAGAGCATATGCCCCTCCCACACAGGAAGCGTGGCCAATTTTGCTCCTTTGGACTCCCAGCCACAGATGGCTGAGGCATTGTGAGGGACTCAAATTCACGATCTACTAACGACATCAAATGCAGTATCAAATGATCAACCTTTCTGTCTCAACGCCATTACTATGTTCAGCGGGATCGAACAGAAGAACACACACACACACACGCACACACACACACACACACACACACACACAGAGACTTTTTGAAGAGAGCCACGTGAGCTCCCCTTGTGGGTGCTTTATAGCACTCACTCAGACACTCTACTATATCATGGGTGGAGTACATCTCCTCTGGTTTAGCACGCAGCTGTCAATCACCAAGAGCCACCCATACATTCTGTCTCATCCTCAAAACACACACCAGCAGCCATGACAGTTTCCTAGATTTGTGTCACTTTGGGAACACTGCTCTCTGTGTTCGGGTCGACTGTGTTGGGTCAGAAAATCTGGTTGCTTCTGTTGACTGGGTCTCATTTTCATCACTTTTCAGCCAGTACAGGACTGCCTGTGTATGCTAGAGCTGCTTTCTGTTAGGTATTTTTGATAACTGTGTAGTTGCACAAAATATATATGCAATTATGGAACTACTGAGAATGTGTGCACTAGGGGTTTTGTAGTTGTATAGTATGTGTAAAGCTGTAAACATTTTGCAGTACATTTGGCAGTTGTGTAGTACGTTGTAAAGGTGTGCATGTTTGTAGTATGTGGTAATGGTGTGAAGTTTTGTCGTAATTTTTAAAGTTGTAAAGTTTTGTAGTTTGCAGGCCATATGTTTACTGACGTATACATACATTCATAACTTTATAATGCATTCATGAGCCATTAAAGACATAGTTAAAATTGTTAACAATTATAAATTGTTAATAAATGCATTATAAGCGGTGTTTTATAACACTTAGAATTGCCAATACCAAAGTGAGTGTGGATTATTAACAGACTTATTATTATAATAGCTTCTCTAAATTCTTTTCTCATAATTTTATCAAGCCCAAAACTACATGGCAGTTACAATATGGTTGCAATAGTGTACGTTTAGAGCTGTGTCTCAAGTTGTCAATTGTTTATGTAGTAAGGTTGAAACATTCTGGAGGCCATATGTATAATGACCTATAAATACATTCATAACACTGTAACACATTCATGAGGTATCATACACAAAGGTATAAAGGTTTTGTAATATGTTGTAATGATGTAAAGCTTTGCAGTAAGTTGTCATGGTGTACATTTTTGTAGTATGTGTAAAGGTGTAAAATTTTTCAGTACTATTTGTAGTATGTTGTTAAACTACAAAGTTTTGTAGTATGTTGAAAAGGTGTACATGTTTGTAGTATGTTACTAGTCTGTAGTATGTAGTATACCTTGTAAAGTTGTAAAGTTTTATAGTACTGTTTGCAGTTTTTTTTTAGTTTGTTGTTAGATTGTAAAGTTTTGTTGTTTGTCATAAAGTTATAACATTTTGTATTATGTTGTAATGGTGTGAAGTTTTGTAGTACCTTGTAAAGTTGTAAAGTTTTGCGGTACCAGTTGCAGTTTTGTAGTATGTTGTTAAATTCTAAAGTTTTGTAGTACCTTGTAAAGTTTTGCAGTACCATTTGCAGTTTTGCAGTATGTTGTTAAATTATAAAGTTTTGTAGTATGTTGTAAAGGTGTACAAGTTTGTAGTATGTTGTAATGGTGTGACGTTTTGTAGTAGCTTGTAAAGTTGTAAAGTTTTGTAGTACTGTTTCCAGTTTTGTAGTATGTTGCTAGATTGTACATTTTTGTAGTATGTCATAAAGTTATAACATTTTGTATCATATTGTAATAATGTAAACTTTTGTAGTGTGTTTCTGTTTACATATTTTTGTAGTATGTGTAAAGCTGTAAAAAACAATTGCAGTACTTTTGCATTATGTTGTTAAATTGTAAAGTTTTGTAGTATGTTGTAAATACGTACATGTTTGTAGTATGTTGTAATGGTGTTTTGTAGTACTGTTTGCAGTTTTGTAGTATGTTAAAATGCTGTAAAATTTTGTAGTTTGGTGTAAATGTGTAAATGTTTGCAGTCTGTTGTAATGGTTTGAAGTTTTGCATGTTGTAAAGTTTCCTAGCACATAGAAAAGTTGCAAAGTTTTGTAGCACCTTGTAAAGTTGTAAGATTTTTTAGTATGTTGTGAAGTTCTGTAGTACTATTTCATGATGGTGATTACTCTGGTAGAAGAAAAAAAAAAACCCCATCAAGGCCAGTCTCATTCTGTCATACTGCACTGTTCACTAATTGGTGATAATAATGTATTATGAACATTACACCATTACCTAATAAAGACTTTTATCAACTGTAATCCATTTGCCTAAATCGTTATACATTATAACATGATATAAATGTATTCATAGTTCATTATAAATTGGATCAACAGAAAGTGTTACCAACTTCACCGTATCAACAATTACAAACGTCTCTGTGTAAATTGTTACTATAGAAACAATACTGTTAATTTGAATGATAAAACTATTGTCGGAGCTGCTGAAATCAAATCAAAACCTTCTGACCAACCAGAATCGAGAATTCAACAGCGCCTGTAGCTTTGGAAAAACAATATGCGTCCCGTGTGATTGACACGTCCGAATATTGTGTGTGTCAATGTGTGAGAGGAGATACAAACGATGACTGACATTTCAAAGTGAGTGTGTTTGTGTTGCTCTCTTTATGTATATGGTGAGTATGAGTGTGTCAATAATAGTGTAACACACACAGATTTATATATTGTGTAATATATATATATATATATATATATATATATATATATATATATATTTCATCATGGAGGAAGTGAACATATAATCTGCATGTACTCTGTGTGTGTGTGTGTGTGTGTGTGTGTGTGTGTGTGTGTGTGTGTGTGTATCTTGCATCTTGTGCCTCTATTTGATCTCTTGATCGTGTAATGAGATTGGGAAGGGGCAGGCTCACTGAGCAGAAGCCAGTCTCTACACATGTACTCCCTGTCATTACATTTACTCAATTTTTCTTTTTTCTTTTCTTTTTTTTTTTTTTTTTTTTTTATTAATGAATATTTCAGAAGGTTATTGCAAGACGGATTCTCATTTGATTTTTTTTTTTTTTTAAATCCCTTGCCTCGTGTGTGAATAATTGTTTTAATGATTTAATTAATAGAATTGTATCCACAGATGAAAGGCTTCATATTTTAATAAGCCAAAATGGTTTGAATTAAGGAAGAAGCCCTGCCTGTCAATTAAAGCCCATTGTATGTTCTCTCTCGACTCCCCGAGCTTGCACGAGCCGCACCACTTCCATTCTTAATTGAGTCTTAATAAATAAACGCGATTAGGTTAAATCCCACAGCATGGTCGTTTGAAAGCTAGCGGGAAGATCGGCTGGCTGGATGTCTGGTTGGCTGTGAGTGTTTTTTTTTTTTTCTTTTCATTCTCATGCCTGTTCCAGATAAAAGTGCTCTCCAGGTGCGGTTTTATTTACCTGATGTGTCTTATTTCATCGATTTGCATGTGCCTGCTTTCCACAATTCATGTCACTCTAAATTGCAAAAATCGGACAGCAAAAAGAGCAGGTGTGTGCCATCTGCATGCCTTTCTTTAACTAGAACTCTCTTTCATTTACGTGTAAATATAAAATTTGGTTTCAGCTTGCAGTCTCTTGTGGTACTGGGTGTCATGGTAGCGCCAAAAACGCACAGAACTACATTACCCATCAGCCCATCAGATGCCTTTTGAACCTCTCCCTGAGGCTGAAGAAGGTACCTAAGATCTGGAAGACATCCTGGATAGTCCCTGTGCCCAAGATCGGACATCCCAAAGCTCTCAACAACTTCAGGCCTGTGGCCTTAACGTCACAGACATGGTGACTAGCAACACTGGAGCACGTCAGGGAACTGCACTGTCTCCTTTTTTGTTCACCTTCTACACGTCTGACTTCAATTCGGGAACGTGCCACCTACAGAAGATTTCGGATGACTCCTCCATTGTTGGCTGTATCACAGATAATAAGGAGGAGGAGTACAGAGTGCTTATCGCAAGCTGTATAAGATGGTGTGACATCAACCATCTCTAGCTCAACATCGGGAAACCAAGGAGCTGGTAGTGGACTTCCGGTGCAGCAAGCAGACCCCCACTCCTTTCGCCATAAGGGGGGAGGGAGTTTAGATAGCAGACACCTACAAGCTCCTAGACTCCTAAACTCAATAACAACACTAAGGCCCTCTATAAGAAAAGACAAGGCAGGATGTTCTTTCTGAGGACGCTCAGATCCTTTAATGCGTGCACTAGGATGCTACAGATGTTTAACCAGTCTGTGGTGTGCTGCGGAGGTCTTATTGGGACTTGTGGTGCCAACAAACTGAGCAAGTTGGTGAGGAAGGCCAGCTCTGTGGTAGGGATGGAACGGGACAGGCTGGAGGAAGTGACTGAGAAGAGGATGAGAGGGAAGCTGAAAGCTATCATGGACAATCCTTCTCATCCTCTCTACACTGAGCCGAGGAGGCTCAGGAGCACCTTCAGCCACAGATTCATCCAGCCACGTGCCTCAAAACGTCTGGTGGGCTCTTTCGTACCATCAGCCATCAGACTCCACAATGCAGGAATACCCAGTACCTCCCACATCACTGATTGAGTCTTACAGAGACACACACTCTACAACTAATTACCATTTCACAGATCTTGCACATGTACATATACAAATAGAACTCTAGCATGTGTACATACACACAGATCTGCTGTATTGTGGCTGTTATTTCTATTGTATAGGTATTTATGGAAATGATTTTCTTTCTTTCTTTCTTTCTTTCTTTCTTTCTTTCTTTCTTTCTTTCTTTCTTTCTTTCTTTCTTTCTTTCTTTGATGTTACTCATCCTACTTGTGCTGCTGTGTCAATTTGTATTTCCCCTATGGGGGATCAATAAAGGTACATCTTATCTTATCTTATATTATCTTATCACATGTGATGTAACCATGATTCATTTATTTGCAGGTTAACTTTTTAACATGATTCATTTTTCACGTGATTTTTTTCCCCCCACATGATTAATTTATTTACATGTGATTCATTAATTTTTCATGTATAATTTTTGTATAACATTTATTTCCGCATTATTTTTTTACGATTCATTTATTTATTGATTCCATAACCCAAGATTCATGTATCATCCTGTTTGATTCTGTTTTTCACATGATTCATTTGTCACATGCCGTTTTTACACAATAAACTGTCACCTGTGATTCCACCCCCCCCCCCGATTCACTTATTTTCATGCGTGAACTTTTACATGATTCATTTTTTTTTACATGCTTTTTTTTTTTTTTCTACATGATTCATTTGTTTATGTGAATTTTTCTACATGTTTATTTGAAAGTGGGCCTGTTCAAATCCAGGATGTTGTTTAAGCCATATTCATTATTTTCCCTAATATTATCGTTGAAATCCACTCTAACTGTTTTGTATATCTTTCCCTGCTACACTGATTCGATCCTTTTCATTTTAAATGTCACCATCTGAGTGAAAATATTAATGCACTCAAGATGCAAATGCGTAGGCTACAATACGAGGATGATGAAGCATTTCTGCGTCGCACAGACATGTAATAGACTGCGCAATTCAATCTCCTCCACCGTAATCTGATTCAACCCGATTGGATTATTTAATAAAAATGCATTACACTATCATGAAAACAGATCGTGTCTGTCAGTTCACTTGGTGCCGTGAGGTCACAGGTGTAATGCTATCACGGACGCGCCACGTTCCACGTCCTTATGGTCACTTCCTATGAATTGAGTGGATTGATCCACATACAAATTAGGTTTGTCCTCAAAGGACTCCCGTCGATACATTGACTCCTTTTATGAGGCCCATCAAACAGCCATTATGGGGATCAGGGGGGTGTGTCCTGAGGGAAAACTCCAGTGCTGACGGATGGGAGAAGAGAGGAGGGGAGAGAATGGAGGGAGAGGAGGTAGAAAGGATGAGAGGAGGTGTCTACGTCTCGGTCATCCGTTACAATGTGTCAGGAAGCAGGGTTTCTAATTCAGCTTAATCATTAGATAACATTTCATAAAGACCTGAAATTGACATCAATACACAAGATGCATCCTGGCATGGACTTTAATTACACTGGTAACACACACACACACACACATACACACACACACACTGACAAATATAGAAATGGTCATATCAAAGCTGAAATGATGATTTATCTTCTCATATTCATCTTTTGATTTCAAACCCAAATATCTTCAGTGTAGAACAAAAATAATAGAATTGGCCTTGCTGTTCCAGTACTTTCAGATGGATATATGTGTGCGCATAATATAAAAATAATAATAATAATAATAATAATAATATAGCACTTATATATATATATATATATATATATATATATATATATATATATATATATATATATATATATCATTTATTTGTGAATGTCAATCTGTCTACATGTTTGTCTGTCTCTCTAACTTTTAACATTTCTGTCTACATATTTGCCTTTCTATCTGGCTGTCTGTCTCTCTATATGTTCCACCTGTCTGTCTGCAAGCCTGCCTGTCTGTCTACGTCTGTATGCCTACATAGCTCTCTGTCTGTCTACATGTCTGTCTACATGCCTGTCTGTCTGTCTACGTCTGTATGCCTACATAGCTCTTGGTCTGTCTACATGTCTGTCTACATGCCTTTCTGTCTGTCTACGTCTGTATGCCCACATAGCTCTCTGTCTGTCTACACGCCTGTCTGTCTGTCTATGTCTGTATGCCTACATAGCTCTCTGTCTGTCTACATGTCTGTTCACATGCCTTTCTGTCTGTCTACGTCTGTATGCCTACAAAGACAGACAGATAGGCGTGTAGACAGACAGAGAGCTATGTCTGCGTGCCTACATAGCTCATTGTCTGTCTACATGCCTGTCTGTATGTCTACTCCTGTATGCCTACATAGCTCTCTGTCTGTCTACATGTCTGTCTGTCTGTCTACGTCTGTATGCCTACATAGCTCTCTTTGTGTCTACATGTATGTCTGCATGCCTCTCTGTCTGTCTACACCTATATGCCTACATAGCTCTCTGCCTGTCTACATGTATGTCTACATGTCTGTCTGTCTGTCTACATGCCTGCCTGTCTATCTAAATCTATATGCCTACATAGCTCTCTATCTGTCTACATGACTGTATGCCTACATAACTCTGAATTTCTCTTTGGGATCAATGAAGTGATCTGTCTGTCTGTCTGTCTGTCCGTCTGTCGTCTGTCTGTTTACTTGTCTGTCTACATGGCTATATGGTATATCTACCTGTCTTTCTCAATAAAATAGTTTTATATTGATCACTTATTGTATTTCATCATATTTATTTACACAGAATAAACCATACACAGACTGATGATCATGTATCCCTCTCCTTGTGTACAGAGCAGCCGTCTGGGATCTGAGAGGCTTTCAGAAAAAAAACAACAACACTTTTTTTCTCCTTTCCTCAAGTACCAAAAGTTCAGGCTTTTCAATTACACCACTTTAATATGCATGCCTGCTTTGCTTTCCCCTGGACTAATGAATATGCACCATTTTAAGTCGAACTGTTCAAGAAAACTCTGTTTTATGTTTCCGTAATGGTAATAACGGATGATAGATGCATAAAATTAGCATACATTTTCCGAGACCAGGAGAATATCTGATTGTTGTGCCATGGAGGATTGCTACAAGTTAGGAAGTTAATTTCATTATCTCCTCCTCCTCATTTAAGCCTGCACTCTACAATAATTGAAAAACACAGTAAGAGATTAGCTTTTAGCACATGACGGCAGCTAATGGCTGCTGATGTAGTGTTAGTGTTATGAGAGGAAGAACGGTTGCAGAGCATATCTCACATCATCAGGTTGGATTCTCGGAAACAGATACAGATGATGTTTGGGTGCTACACAGGATTTTTAAGTACTTCCTGTCAAATGCTATTCATTGGATCTGGAGCTATGTGTGGCCATTACATTTAAATGAATTCAATACCTCTGTACGATCACATGAGGGACTTTAGGTTCAAAGATCCAAACCCTAATTAATACTCAAAACAAATTCATCCAATTTGGCAAAAGTTTGTTAATCAACAGAAGTACATGCTAATAATTACATTCTGAGGAAAAAGATTAACTCTAACGACCTTACGTGTTCTCTAATTTGTTCTTCTGGTCCTTAGAAAGGTAGGACCATTAAGAATCCAGACAACATTTGAGAAACACTTTTGTTTACTAAGAGTGTAACTGATTCATCGCATAAACCAAAATCAGCAATGTTTTTTTTTAATCAGGAAATTTCAGCATCAGTTCGAGAACTCTTCACAATTCATTGGCTGTCGCTGATGGAAGAGTGTTTCTCTATCAGAGCAGATTCTAAGAAGAACCCTGTTACGTAGCTAACTATCTAAAGCAGTGGTTTTCAAAGTGGGGGCCGCGGCCCCCTTGGGGGCCACCTGGGGGCGCCCGGGGGGCCTCAACAATTTGGTGTGAAAAATAAATAAATACATGATTCTCACTCTCAGACAACCACACACACACACACACACACACACACACACACACACACACACACACACAATCAATTACTAATGTAATGTAATGTAAAGATGAAAGAGGTAATTATTAATAAAAAAAAAGGGGGATATAATCAGAAGTCTGTATTTTTAATGTGTTTTAAAGACATCTTGCAAAAGGGGGGCCTCGGTCAAATGTTAATGCCATTTAGGGGGCCTTGCCTTGAAAAAGTTTGGGAACCCCTGATCTAAAGAACCCTTAATGATCCCTTGAAGGAGCATAGTCTAACACTTGCTGTAATGTGCACGGAGAAGAGGCAGGACCAAATTGTGTAGTGTTTATTTTGGTGAATCCACAAATCAAAATGCACATGGTCATCACAGTAACATCCATACAACAAAGGCAATGAATGAAACTTCGCAGAGACAGTGTAAAAGATGTAAACAGAGAACAATCAAGGAACAATTGGGAGACAAGTCAATGATAAGACATGAGGCAGAGACAAGACTGGATGAAAACAAATAACATGTGGCACGTCCATCCATCCATCCATTCATTTTCCATACCGCTTATCCTACACAGGGTCAATAAGAGTCCTGGGATGAGCACAAGATACTGTAGTCTTCATGATTACATCAGTAGCTGTTGGAAAGCAGAAAGAATTTGTAATCGACTCTTACAAAAAAAAAAAAACTTTATCCTATATCCTATCAATTTGAGGACTGTAAACGGAACTGAGATGGTACGGATCAGAACTGTACTGAATATGTTTATAGATAATATTAAGCTACTTCATCATTTCCAGAAGCTTCTTTTTTTTCCTCTAACAGGCCTGTATTAACATCCTTAGCAAACACTTCTTAGCAGCATTCCAGGAGCCTCATCGCTGCCTCTGGTATCCCTTGTTGTTAACGTGCTATGGCTGCTCTATCGCTTCTATCCAAAAAAAAAAAAGAAGGAAAAGAGAAAGAAAACAGTGGCTTTGTTGTCAAGTTCTTCACACACATATCGCATATTCATGCGGGTGTGTTTAAGTGCTTTTCTGCTGGCATAAGCACACAGCATTGCTGAGCTCGAGTCTCTCGCTCCCTCTTTATTTCTTTTTACAGTAGACATCTGCGCTAAAATGATTTGTGCTTTTGATGCCTTTTTTTTTTTTTTTTTCTGCACGTTAGCCGTTTCAGAGGCTCTGAATGTGCAGGTGTGACAGCGCCTGCGAGGCCTGCAGTGGCACATGAAGGCAGCGTGCTTACGCCCGTGTCTGTGATTTACCTCATATCATTTCACCCCAAACAGAATTGCTTTGAATTAGCTGGCATTGTGCGTGGGAGACTCGCAAGCCTCCGTACTGATACAATATCCAGCCAATTTGATCTGACAAAAGATGTGTACTTCACACGTCTGGTTTACAGAAGCCGAGAAACGGAAATACTGCAAGCTGTAATTAATGAGGAAACGCTGAGCTAGCACCATCATGACCTCTACAAACAGAGAGTGTGACATACCTTTTACTAGGTGTGTTATTGCCATGAGTGCTCGATTCTGATTGGTCCGAACGTGTTTATATTATTTTAATACATCATCGTTGCTATAGTAACAGCTCGTTCACCTAATCTAACGCTAATAATGAACAGAAAATGTGTGGTTGTCGATCAAATGATGTATAATCATTGATATGCTGATGTTTTCTGTGAGGACATGTTTATTTAACTATTTAACATTAATGGAAGGAGTCTCCAGTGTCAGCACTTTCGTAACAGTTTTCACACACAGGAAAGTTCCAGACTGAAGACTTTTTTTGTGTTTCCCAGTTTCATCAGGAAACTGATGAAAATTTTCCACAGATGTTCCACAGCATTAATGCAACTATTTAAAAAATGTATGCCATTCTTTATTAAATTATTTAACTGTTGGCAAATTGCTGTGGTGTAAGAGGAGTAAAACATTTTGGAATGCCCTGTTATTGGAAAATAACCTATAACAATTCTGAGTAAAATATAACAATGTCTGAGTTTTTCTTTGTAGACTGTTTCCATGCAGTTATAGATTGAACATGATAAAATTAACAATTGCCATGGTCATGGCAGGATCTTGGTTTTGTGGTCAGTAAACCATTTTTGTGTTGATTTTGATGATATTTTGGATCACTGTCCTGCTGGAAGATCCGACCACGACCCGTTTTAATCGTTCCGTCAGAGGCAGTCAGGTTTTCATTTAATATCTGTTGATATTTGATGGAGTCCATGATGCCATGATCCTAACAAAATGTCCAGGTCCTCTGGCAGAAAAAGATCCCAAAATATTAAAGATCCTCCTCCATATTTAACCGTGGGCACGAGGGACTTTTCCATATGTCTACCTCTCTGTGTGCTCCAAAACCACCTCTGTGTTTATTACCAAAAAGCTCTGTTTTGGTTTCATCTGACCATAGAACCTGTTCCCATTTGAAGGTCCAGTAGTGTCTGGCAAACTGAGCATGCTTGAGTTTGTTTTTGGATGAGAGTACAGGCTTTTTTCTTGAAACCCTTCCAAACAACATCCAAGACACAACTAACTTCTGCAGTTCTCCAGCTGTGATCCTTGGAGATTTTTTGTCCACTCGAACCGTCCTCTTCACAGTGCGTTGAGACGATACAGACACACGTCCAATTCCAGGTCGATTCATAACATTTCCAGTCGACTGGAACTTCTTCATTATTGCCCTGATGGTGGAAACGGGCGTTTTCAATGCTTGTGCTGTTTTCTTATAGCCACGCCCCATTTTGTGAAGCTCAACAACCTTTTGCCGCACATCACAGATATATTCCTTGGTCTTACCCATTGTTATAAACGACTAAGGGAATTTGTCCTTTTTGTTACCTCATATTTATACCCCTGTGAAACAGGAAGGCATAGTTGAACAATTTCCTGTTCCTAGTCACCCAGCAGTACTAAACAAAATGTAAAATATCTATCCATCCATCCATCCATTTTCTATACCACTTATCCAACAGTGTCGCGGGGAACCTGGAGCCTATACCAGGGAACATCGGGCACGAGGCGGGGTACACTCTGGACACGGTCCCAATCCATCACAGGGCACAATCACATACACACTCACACACACATTCATACACTACGGACACTTTGGACATGCCAATCAGCCTACCACGCATGTCTTTTTATCATTATTTTTTTTTTACATTATATCTACAGTCAACTAAACACAGCATGGAAATCCCCAACGGAGCTTCATTGATCACATCCTGACCAAAGCTGAAGAAATTCTCCGAGCTAATAGCGTCTTTGTCCGAGCTGTCAATAGGGCCCTGGCTGTTTGCGATGCAGTGTTACTGACTCTGTAGGGAATAGGCTCCTAACCCCATGCTTTATCCTTTACTGTCACACTAACAGATGACCATGCAACTAGTTGAACACTGAACTCATTAAAAGCAACACGAGTCTTGTTGATTGGCGCAAACGATTTTTTCGAAAGCTACACTTCCTCTGCTACGTTTCTTTCCTTCTTCCTGATCAATTCCAATTCATATATGTGCATCAGCTTTGGAAATAAAAACGTATCCTGGATGGAGAAAATTTGCACCGGGTCATTTGTAATGCATCCCTAAGCACACTAACTTCATAAATTATCTTAATTAAGAACACCACCTGGAGCTGTTTCTTATTGATCAACCACGCTGCACTAAATCAAAACTAGTTAACACAGCGAGCAACACATGACGTAATTCACCCCAGTGAGCAAATTTCAATGTCTTGTTTTTCCAACTCGCTGCATTTTTGAAATATTTTGAATCCTCTGGACTTTTTGATGGCTTGCTGCTATTCATGTCATGCCAACAGGCTGTGGATTTGAAAAAAGATCCATATCCTTTCAGGGAGCGGTGAGTATAAATATTTTGCTATTGATTAATACGTTAAGGTCCAGAAATCACTTTGATTTTGACTACGATGCCCCATGTGATGGGATAATGGTCACACTTGGGCCCAGCTTAAAAAAAAAAGACGCCCTATCCTCATGAGTTAGAAGACTTCCGATCACGCCCTCTCTGTTCAATTTTACATCAGTGTTTACATGCAGCGTGTCCGTGGAGTGTGTGCATGGTTTGTTTGAGGTCATGCCATGTTGACTTGGTTAACTTCTCTCAGTATTAAACTTTTTTTCTTTTTTTTTTTTTTCTTTCCCTTTTCTGGTTACAAATATGGTTTCCTTGGAATTTTAATCTGGATAGATTTGTTGAAAAATACCTTGTGGTTTCACTACAGATAAGTGTGAAAGTTTGTATACGTGTAATCTTTTACATCCTAAACGTTGCATGTACACGTACAGTACGTGTCCTGCAATAACACAGTCCAAAACCTACGCCTTAAACTCAAGCAACAAATACTTTGGAAAGGCTTTTTTTTTTTTGTAACAGAAAGCCGTTCAGAGGATATACAAACTTGAGGCATGTAATAAGGCAAGTTTAAATCTTGTTATTTCGATTAATTCACATTCCCAAACTGATTTGCGAGCCTATAATCGGAAAGCATTTTCACTATTATTATAAAAAAAAAACGAAATAAAAAAACCTATAAAAACACACTCTATTTGAACATCGTTGTTACTTTGGGACTGAAGGCGCATCTGTGAAGAAAAAAGAAATAAATAAATAAAAATAAAAAGCTAACACACAATGTTTTAAAGCACTAAATTAGTTTGGGTTCCTAATATTGTCTTGGGCTATGCAAACATTCGCACACAGTTATATGTACAGTCGTTCATCTCCAATAATCGTTTTATCCAAGTCATTATCTGGGGCTTATCCAAGGAAAACTGGGCACAAACACCTGCAGAAAGGAACGCCAGTCCATTGCAAGGCAGTTCATACACTCCTTCATATATAAGAGCAATTTAGCATAGCCAATTTGTATTAACCAACTATATCTAATGACATTGGGTTTTGTCCTATTTCTTCTTGTTTGCTCATGAAGATTAAGGTTTCTGATGCATTATTATTATTACAGAGTGGCTGTGGTTCAGGTGGTAAAGCGGGTTGTCCACTAATTGTAGGGTTGGCGGTTCGATTCCACGTGACTCGACATGCCGAAGTGTCCTTGGGCGAGACACTGAACCCCAAGTTGCTCCCGATGGCAAGTCAGCACCTTACATGGCAGCTCTGCTACCACTGGTGTGTGAGTGTGAATGAGACAGTGTAAAGCGCTATATAAATACAGACCATTTATTATTATAGTCTGATTGGGATTTTTTTTTTTGTCCAAAGTCTAGAACATCTTGAATATTTGCAGTGCTACAATAATACCTCAATCTAACAAATGGAAAAATCCATCCATACCACTTATCCTACACAGGGTAACGGCAGAGCCTGAAGCCTATCCCAGGGAACTTGGGAACAGGGCAGGGGACACCGTAGACAGGTGTATCACATACATATTCACACTTAGGAAATGCAGCTTACAATCAGCCTGCAACGCATGTCTTTGGACTGCAGGAGAAACCAGAGTAATTGTAGGAAACCCCAGAAACACTGGAGAACATGCAAACTCTGTGCACACAGGGTGGAGGCAAGATTCGAACCCCCGACCCCAGACGTGCAAGGCATAACAGGCTAACCACTAAGCTATGTAACCCTTCATGGAAAATCCTTAAAGGATTTTTAAATACAATTTCAGCAGAAAAAAAAATAAAAAATCCTCTCGCAGCCTAAAGGATTTCATGAGTGCATTCCTACAAAGAATAAAAACTATACAGGCAAAAGTATTTGGACACCTGACCATCACACCCATATGTGGTTCTAAGAATTACGGTCTCGAGACATTTTTTACGTGGACTTGTCTTGGTCTTGGATATCGGTTTCGCTAAATATACAGTAGTCTTGATCTCGACTGAGAGCTTGTAAAAAAAAAAAAAAATTCACGTTGTCTTTTCTTTTTAAAAGTTTGACAAGAAGTACATGCTTTATCTAGACACACAGCCAAATCATTAGTGTAATTCATTCAGCTGAAGTAAAGGCTTCGTCTCGAAAAGGATTTGATCTTGATCTTGAAATAGCTTCAACCCCGTTAAGACTGTATCTGGACTCAAGCTTGACTAGTCCTAGTCTCGGACTTGATTACAGTGGTCTCGCATACGACTCGGACAGTGATATCGTAATATTAATGCACTCATTCTAATACCTTATTGTTTCCATAGTAAAAGTTCATACACAGGGACTTGCCCCTCCACATAATCTATCCAAATGATCCGTTAAAAAAAAAAAAAAAAAAAAAAAAAAAAAAAAACGGGTCGTTGCTTAACAAAGAA